>NW_024610261.1:0-60336 GCF_016920785.2 Ixodes scapularis | reverse complement strand
CGAAGAGAAAGTATTAATTTTTGTAGCATTATGAGTTCGATTTGAGAGAAAGTTAGTTATGTTTACATAAACGAATCCTCCTCTCATGTGAAGCCTATCCTCTCGGGAGTCCCACAGGGCAGTACACTTGGTCGTCTCCTTTTTGTTATATACATTAATGACATTGTTATCACCCTATGAAAATGCAAAATTCTCAATTTACGCATTGAGATACAAGTTTATGTTTTTCCGGGAGACACTTGTGACGACATTGTAAAGCTGGTAAACTATATCTTAACTAGACTAGAAGAATGAGTGAATAAACATTCCTTGCAAATTAATATTGTAAAGATAAAGGCGGTGCTTTTCCACCCAAAAAAAACAAAACAGTGTATTTTGCAAGGCCATTACTATACGGCTCCAGCGCTATTGAAATTGTTAGTTCGTTTAAGACGCTTGGAGTCACTTGATCTGAGCATATGACGTGGGGACACCAAATAAATTTAGTTAGTGCAACATTAGTACGGGCCATTGGAATTATTCGTCGTCATGGCTTCGTACTACCCACTGAAAAAAAAAAACTACTGCTCTACAACTTTTTATTTTACTCGCAAATAAGCAGACATGTACAAGTTAATAAAAAAGTAATCAAGTTACTGACTAGTAGCCTCAAAAGTAATTTGAGTAGAGTATGAATTACTGAAATGGAAAGTAATTGAGTAAATTACTAATTACCGTAAAAAAGCAGTCAATTACTTTTGAAGTTACTTTTATATTTTTTGTGCTAACAAGGAAGTACATAGATATTGATCCGTTAGCAAAATTCTGCTAGCCGAATGTAAAGCTGCTTGTGTTTTCACAGAAATGCTTTAATAACAGGTTCTGGTTCGGCATGCCTAATTGTTGTGTACTTCTTCCTTTTTTTGGTAAATGATGTACTGCGGATGTATCATTTGTCCTTTGAGGTTTCTCACTGCCTGAGCTCGATTTTGCAGGCAGTGTTTGCTTGTTTACAATATTTCGTTAAGTACGTCTAAAAACTTCTTGGAAGTATATAGTAAATGACAGGTTATGTACATCAAGTAAAATAGCAAGCACACCGGGTGCAATGTACTTGAAGTAAAGTACTATAAATACAATATATTTTCAAAGTAAAGTAGTACTTTTAACACAATATATTAGAATTGCCTTTCATCCCCTATAAAACGTGTTTTTTTTGTGTGTGTGTGTTTCTTTAACTGGTATCCATTGCTTCAAGGGAAATCGGAGGTGCATCAGTTGTTTTTTTTTTCGGAAAGGGCGGCAAAATCAGAGGTGCGTCAGTTTATTTCTGGGAAACGGCGGCAAAAAGTACTGTATAAGTTGCCACAGAGTAATTGTTTTATTCTTGCTGACGAACTATTTAAACAATCAACTTGTAAGGTATCGGTGTTATAGCCGCCATTACTTCACTCAGAGAAATGACCATATCACGTCTCGAAAGACAGCACAAACTCTACGGGAGCACCAGATGAGCTTCAGAGCGGGTGCAGCACTTTGTTACCTCCTTCGAGTGAGGATGCAGTGTGTGCACCGCCTGTAGGGGGTAAGAGTTCCTGCGATGAGGAGAAGCGGGGACAAGCCCCTTTTTTCAAACGCTTCGAGTCTCTTTGAGGTTCGGGACACAAAAAAACGCAAGTCTTCAGCGCTAATCCCGCAGTTACTCGGCCTCATTTGCGCCGTGTCTGTCCGCTCCCCGTGCCTCGTAGCAGGGTTGTTGCAGTGCTCGTGAAAATTTTAGGGAATTTTGGACCGTTCAAGCTACTAACCCCCTCCCCCACCTTCCCCCCCTTGAGTACGCCACATGTTTACCCCTCTTTGCAAATATTAGCTGATTCCAGCATATCTCTTTTTGTGCAGGAACGTTTGTTTATAAGCGAACCTTCCGCTAAAATTCTAAAGTAATTTGCAATTTGAGTAAAAGTCGGAAAACGGAATTCAAGTAAACTACTAATTACCGAAATAAAAATGTAATTGAAAGTTACTGAACTACGCAGAAACGTGGTTAAACTACAGTAATTTCAGTAGAGTAGTTGAACTACGTATAAGCTTGCAAATAAGTTGTGGCCATCTTGTGTGGGAGACGACAGGTTTTACGAATCTAGAAAAAAATATGTCTTGCAAAAGAAAATGGTGCGTATTATTTGTAACACTACCCATGTCAAGCATTACCTCTATTTAAGTGTCTCTTTATAATTCAAAATTTTAACTTACTGATTATAGGCTTACTTCAAGTTTTATATCTGAGAAAACAAAACAGTTCCAGGCTTAACATCATTCGCTTCCCTAACAAGAAGCACACAAGCGTGTCAAACCATGTGAAGCACACAAGCGTGTCAGCTTGTGTGCAAGAAGCACACAAGCGTGTCATTGCAAAGAGTACTGGAAGGTGGAAAGATGCAGATGTAACTACGGAAGAGAAATGATAACACATCTACCAAGTTTGCTCAACAGTCACACCCAACGAGAGAGAGACTTGAACACCATTTCAATGAGCGAGTTATGCCCAACTTATATATAACTAAAATAGTTATAACTATATAACTATTGGTTCTTGTTCTTGTGTATTTGCTCTATCGCTTTTACGTTTTACTTGAGTGTACATTTATTCTAAGATTTTTTTTAAACTTGTATTTATTTATGTCAGTTTATTGGCCACCGGCTTTTATGCCTTTTTAAGCTTTTAATCTTACACCTCGTTACTATTGTACTTATCTTATTGTTGCTTTCTGACCATCTTTAACTTCTATTGCTCTAGTGGCGTTTTATTTTTATTTTTACAGATTTTTTCTATTTCTTTGTTTTCTATTCGGATTTCTTTTTCCGCCTGACTTGCGAGAGCTATAAATGTCAACGTTTGTAATTTGATATGTTTTTATTGTTTTGTGTACGTTTCACTTTTGAATTTCATTGTATATGATGACACTGGCTCTTGCCTCCATGAATTCTTTACGCTTATGTTCGCTTGTTTTCTGGTTGTTACTGTTTGAACCTTTTTTATGTATGCGTGGGTGTGTTTTTGCGTTTGTGTAATTCGCGCTTTTGTTTCGAATTTGTTCTTGCATCTTCTTGTGCCTTAACGCGTACTTGTGGGTTATATGCCCGAATGTTCCCTCTCGTGCGTATTTCTGGCAATGTGCTTTCAGCAACCGGGTTTTGCCTCCGCTGTCTGCCGATGTACGAGGGCCGAGGGCTCGTGAAGTTGCCACTTAACAGCTTTTTCCCTCGGTCCCTACTAACAATGATAGAGAATAAACCTGTTGTTCTTGTTGTTATTATCATTATTAGTAGTACTTTTAGTAGTAACAGTAGTAGTCGTAGTTGTAGACGTTGCAGTAGTAGTAGTAGTAGTAGTAGTATATTTTAGGCAACCCCTTAGGGCCGTTCTCAGCAGTTGACCTTGATATCTTGCGGGTTAGGGTACTATTTAATTGCCCCAAAGGGGGATATTTTTAGACATCTTCCAGAGTTTATGGGTGCAATGCGACGAGAATTTTCCCTCTCCTGTCGGCTTGCGCTGTTGTTTTTCTTTGTACTGGGAAAGAAGGCAGATAACAGTGACTGGAGTCACGGCATCGCGTTGGTGTTGAAACAAGAAAGTCAATCAGCGAGATCCTTATCCTGAAGAAATTATTTCGTGGCAACATTTTACGAATATCTTAGGTTGGAATTAGGAAGCATGATTTAGGCAGGGGTAGGGCAAGTCTCTAATTACGAGCAGTGTCGTAAGAACTATTCGGTCAGGGTCGTTCATTCAGAATAAGTTTATTACAACTTTATATAATAAGATTAAGCTCCAATATATTGGTCATTTTGCCCCGTTCGATGTCTGAAGGGGCGTCCTGCATTGTTCAAAAAGCACGGTGCTGAACAGTTCAAGGGCTAATTCGAGGCTCAAAAGCGAAAATCCCAAAGACGTCTGCCATCAATTTTGTGTTTTTTGATTAATCAGTATGAGAATTTCTATCCAACTATGTGGAATACAAGTGGCAGAAGTATAATTTGCAAATCTTGAAACATAAATATAAGAAACGGTACGAGTCACCTTGCACTACTATTCCATGTAAATCGTACCGTGCGATGCGGAACAAAGTTTTATTAATATATTATTATTTATTTATATAATTATCCTACTCTCCCCTAATTATTATTAATTAGGGGAGAGTAGGAAGGAATAGGACAATGGGAGGAGTGGGGATAGGGTTCGAAAAAGTGTATGAATTGCTAGATTTATGACGCCGTAATAGTGGCACTTTCTACTTTAATGACGTGCCTGATTGATATGGTGTACACAATTTGAGTCAGTGTTTGCCACGTCAGCACTCAAAAGTAAATAGCACAGATTCGTTTTGCTCGATTCTGGAACCAAAACGGCTTGGTCAACAGCTGTAGTAAGCTACGGTTAAAAAGATGCGTTAATAAGTTGCTTTTAGCCATCGCTATTTTAAGCTTAACATCTCACCTGTTGCCATAATTGGCAACTTACCTGTTGCCACCTGTTGCCACAATTGGCAATTTTCTTAAGATAGTCCGGGAGGAGTGAGACTATGAAATGGTGGGATGAATGGGACACTGCTTCAATTCACCCTTTATAAAGATTGTTCCTCTGAATGGTAGATCAACACTAAGGTTGACCTGTAATAATGGTCGAATTATCTCATTTTAGTTCATATTGCGTTTTGACCGCGAATTAATTGACTTGTATGATTTGTCACCGTACTCTTAATCCCCGCATCAAAACCACACAAAATCACAGGACAAAATACGACTGCAATCGACCATTATGTATGATGAA
Organism: Ixodes scapularis; assembly: GCF_016920785.2. NCBI lineage: Eukaryota > Metazoa > Arthropoda > Arachnida > Ixodida > Ixodidae > Ixodes > Ixodes scapularis. The sequence goes on along the minus strand of NW_024610261.1, from coordinate 55,523 downwards.
GACCAGTCTGCCTATAATATCCACTAGGACAACGTTTAGCGCAATCTTGCATGTGTCCCGTTCCCCTTTTTTTTTGTGGGGGGGGGGGGGGGGGGGGGGGGGGGGAGAGACACTTTAACAGGACACGTTTTTGTTCATGCACTTTCTTTTTTTTTTGCATTTTGAAGAGTTAGAACAAAGTGCTGTTCAGCTGATGCAAAGGGTCTTTCACCCTACATTTCGAACCATTAAACGTGTTCCTATGTGCCCATTAAACATCTAAAAAAATGTTAGTATGAAAACTGTCCCATTCCACCCGACTCTTCCTTACTCGCATGCCATCCTGTCTATGTGCCAGAAGTCACGGTCTCCGTGCTTTTTATGAAAATTGCACGAAGCCAAGATTGAGAAAACTCATCCGAATTTCAGTAGCTATAGGGACAAGCAGTCATTCGAAAGTCCGATAACAGCTCCAGCATAGTCATACTGACTGTGCTGTAGATACCCGTGCCCCTGCAGCCCATTTTAAGCACATCCGAGTTGCTGCTTTCTCGAGTTCTTTCTTTTATCACATAAAAGAGGCCTGTCCTCCTGATCTCCTGCAGGACGTGCCAATAACTGATGACCGCCACCTTTGAGAAAATCGAAGTAGTGGCAAGTTCCGAATTTCATTTTGATCCTGACATGCAATCTTCGCTTGAACACTCAGCATGTGCGGCGTTGTGATCAGCACCTCCCCCCCCCCCCCCCTTCCCCCCCCCCCCCTTCCCCCCGCACAACAAATTTACAATAAGGAAAGAGGGACATTGAGGACAAACAAACAAGACAATCTTTCGCTTTCAACGAAGTTGAAAGCGAAAGCCTGTCTAGTCTGTTTGTCTTCAATGTCCCTCTTTCCTTATCGTAAATTAGAAACCAACACGCTCAACCATCTACAGAACAAATTTATTTACCGAAATATCATGTAAAAGAAATTATTTAAGGATACAAAAATCAACCTAGGGGTACGCGTTAAAAACAAACGGAAGAAGTAACGTAGAGAGTAGAGCTATACTCCGTTCCCCGTTAAGCTGAGACTAGAAGCTTCCGCCTTCAGCGTGAGCTTTCTGCTCTTGCTAGCACAAGTGCGAACGCGCAGGAGCGCGCAACCAAAGCACTGCGGGAGCCAGCGATCTCGCGCTGAAGGCGGAGCTTCTAGTCTCAGATTAAGAATGAACTGAGCGGTTGGTGCGTAAACAAACGAGGAGAGAACGTTTAATTAAGAACACTTGTGATTCTCTTCACGAGTAATAGAAATCATATAGTTACGCTGAGCCCCCCACACCTATCCCACCCTCTTCAGATTCCCAGCACCTCGGCCAAAATCTCAGCGCATAGCACCCGGGAATTCCCACGCCAACATTTTAGCTCAGAACCACTGCGGCATCACTTTTTCTCAGAGTAGAGCTCTCTAAAGTGTTTGGTCTTGATTATTCAACCCGCAAAAAAGCTTCTGTTTTTTTGTTTTGTTTTTTCGACTTTGCGTGTTTTCGCCTGTTTCTAAAACTGAGCAAACAACGTGTTTTTGTTTGTTCTTTCCTACTCTATACAACAGAGGTTTCTACAGTGCTACGCTTCAAACACTGCAATTTTATGAAGCACGCCTAAAAATCATTAGCCGAATCCCGCTTTCAAAACGTATATTGCTCTTTATAATGTGTTTCATTCCATATAATTAAATATTCTTACACATTTTTGTTTTTACTTCTCCGGTGAAAAAGGAAGTACTTAGGCTGCCTCTCCACGAGATGGCGTGTTCACGCGTATGCAATTTTAAACGGATGCCGTGTGAAACTCTGTGTAACGGTCGCACCCCGTCGGTGATGGAGTCGAGCATTTTCGTGGGTCATTAATGCGTCAAAAGTACCTTTGTTTCTCGTCATACGTTACTTCGTTTTCCTCTAGCACAAGAACACGTTATCTGATTTTAGAGGGGAAGCAAGTTACTGCATGTGTGGTCCTTCTGCCGAGCTCGTTTAAACGCGGTGTCTTTATAAGGCCATCGCAGGCAAAAAGTGTTTTGAAGCGAAATAAAATTGTATTGAAATACTTTAAATATTTCCCAAGTCTTTCAACCTAAGGATTGTTAGTGTGGTGATTCCACAATTTCACCACACGCAAACACACTGTGGCGATCGTTGGGGGCGCTGCAGTGGCTGTCGTGGTTGTTTTCGCTGCTTTTGTTGTTCTTGCCGGTGTTCCTGCTGTCTTCTCATTTGGACGTTATACAGAGCAACAGTTTATGTACCCAGAAGTACGCCACGAAGTCCATGCTACAAAGTCCATGGTACAAAGTCCATGCAAGGTAGTCCGTGAACGCCTTGCGCAATCACGCAATCGATTGTGGCGCCGTTGCGAGTGATCGGGATTGTGGCGCTGCTCACGAGGTGAAACCCGAAAGGTTAGCGCATGAAGTCGATAAACTACGGATTGCTGTGCACGTTCACCTTAAAGAGAAGCTGAAGCGGTTCCGTATTTGAGTAAAACCACTTAAATGGTCTTTAGTTTTTCTCCAGGATCAGAAATAGCGAAATAATTTTTCAATTTGGTGCACGGAGGCTGCAGAAGATCCTTTTCCATGTACCGCCGAAGCGCCTCATTGCCGGAGCGTTACGTCAGAGAAGGAGTTTTCGGTATCTCCGCTCTCGCGCATTTTCAGCACCCGTCAAAACTATGGACGCGCACTCTTGCTATTTTCAAAAAGGTCAGAAAAAGACGGCACGACTGGTGTCAGTGCAGAGGGAGTATAGAAGGTATTCATTAGACGCCATATTTGAGGGCGATGTTTACAGTGCATGCCCAGAACGAGCTCACATTAATAGCCCGCTAAGACCGGCAACCTTGATGGTGCTAAATGCACGCCCCAAAAGGACTGCGGAAGCTCGCCGTCAGCACGCGCTCAGCAGCAGCGCACACGGATATGGCCGCCAATGAATACTCCCTATACCTGGCAAGCTTGCAAGAGACCTATTGCTATATTACCCAAGCGTCAATGAGAATGCAGGGATTGGTGCTCCACGCACCACACGCGCACGCCTTCCCCGTATACACCAACTCAACTCTCCTACGTCACGCCGCGGTGGTGGCGCGCCGGACGCACTTCCGGTCTGGGGCGGTGGGCAGAAGTCGCCGTGCCAGACATGCATTCCTGTGTTCCTTTGGAAGAAACGAGACAAAAAACCTGCCCTCTCGTCAGAATGCTGCGATGGGGGCTTTACCAAGAGAGTCTGGGAAGGTTTGAAGATCAGTTTTCATGTGTTTTTGCAACCTCCGTTCGTCCGAGAACGTGGATAGCAGCCGTGAAAAGGGCAAACCTGACGCTGTCGAACTACGATTGCGTGTGCGGGCCACAATTTTTAGTCGCCAGATGTATTTGCTTTGTTCCAACATGACCGAGAGAAAACCCCCAAGTTGTCCGGACCACCCACGGATTCAGTGCGTCTTCAAATTCACACGGCCGCCTGATCGTTCGAACTTTCGTCTGCTCTTTCAAAGTTGTCTGCTTTTTGTCATCTGCTCGTTCAAACAAAAGCGGCCCGTAGACCAAACTTTGACCCGGTGATTGCAATAAGAAGTAATTGCAGGCCTCAAAAGACTTAAGAAGGCTCGGTGTAAACAGTAGATACAAGATGTTAATTATTGGTACCGGTGGCCATCACCTACTTGTTACGCTTTTTCTGTTCCCGCTTCCGATTTTCAGTATCGACGTCGATCATCGCCGCTACATTTTACACTTCTGCAGCACGAGCGACGTCGTGACTGAAAATAGCTACAAGAATCTCATCATGGTTTTGGCGTCCATTCTGCAGCGTTCATGCGAATGAATAGCCGCACGTCAAATTATTTACGTAAAGTTTAGCGGCGTAACGAGCCTTGATAATTTCGCTCAGGCGATTGAAGTGGTAAGACATTGCGATGAGGACGTAGAATCAACAACTCCAACGCGATAAAGAGTGTGCAGACTCACACAGACGCCGACAACGTGACATTCGAATGGTTTGTTGACGCGGGACGCGGTGCTTCTTGCCCGTACTCCATTGCGCGTGCGTTCGAACTGTCGTCTGCTCTTTCAAACTTGGCTGTTTTTTGTCGTCAGTTCGTTCAAACGACAGCGGCTCGTAAACCAAACGTTGACCCGGTAATTGCGATAAGAACTAAGTGCAGGCCTCAAAACACTTTTGAAGGTTGGGGTAAGTCGGCTAAGTGTAAACAGATACAAGAAGTTGTTGATCATTGTTACCAGTGGCCATCACCGACTTGTAATGCCCGATTCTACTTGAGGTTTTCAGTATCGATGTCCACCATCTCAGCTACGGTCCACGCTTTTGCAGTCCGAGCGACGTCGCGACTGAAAATAGCGAGCAGAATCTCGACGTGGGAGTCAGGCTTTAGCGCCCATTCTGCGGCGTCCACGTGAAATGAATCGCCGCACGTCACATTATTCACGCAAAGTTTTGCCTCGATAGTTTTGCTGAAGCCGCTCAAGTAGTCAGACATTGTTAGGAGGACGTAGAATCAACAATTCCAACGCGAAAAAGAGCACGGGGACTCCCACCGACGCCGACAACAACGCAATTCAATGGTTTGTTTATGGGCGACGGCGGGCTTCTTGCCCACCATCCACGGCGCATGCGCGGCGCCGGTGACGTCCGCTAGGGGCGCTCCGGTTTGTTTGTAAACATGAGTTGGTGTATAAGAGATTCGAAGTAAATAACCAAAATAAAGCGTTGACGAACGCGCGTGCAAGATACACTTTGTTTTAGGTATTTGCTTTAGAAAAGTTACTATTGCTGACGCGGGCACGTGCGGCGCGTGGAACACCAAACCCTGCATTCTCCTTGATGCTTGGGAAATATAGCAATAGGTCTATTGCATGCGCTGCCCCCACTAAGCGACACGGGCTTGGCGACCGAAAGATCCTTTTCTGACGTAACGACCAGTCGGAGGTTTCTTTGTGTTTCTCGAGTTTAGTCACATATTCGGGGAAGACGAACGTGATATTCAGATTCACGGGATAAAAATACTAAAAATTATCCTCTAACTCGTTTTTTTTTCTTTCAAAAACCTTTTTAGTTTTTTTGTTTTTTCTTTGTTTTTTTTTTTTTTCTCTCTCTTTTTCTTAAACGTCCGGCGATGATAATGGGCGTTGTGTCACAGTCAGTCTCTTTCATGCATTCAAATTCTGTCATCGGCGGCGTATAACTGATGAAGCGCACCAAAAGGAAGCGTTTTAAGTTCACTTTGGTTGTGTTTGGCGATATGTAGAAGATGCTGGTGAGCGTGCGTACGCTGTAAATGGTGGTCAAGGCGGCGCAGACGTCGCAGCAATCCCGGTTCCGGATGGTGTTGGCAGTGGCGATGCTGGTACCGGTAACGACCTCTCCCTCCGACAACTTGTCAAAGTGCGTGAGGTCCCTTTGGCACATGCAAATATGGCTGAATTTTCTGGGTCACCAAAAGAGGGGAAGCGCGCATTCCTGACCTTTCCAACCCTCCTCGTTCCTTGCACTTTTTCTACACCACCTGGTTCTGCTCTTTTCTTTCTTGAACTTCCCACCCTCTCCACTCCGCTTGCCTTTTCACACCACCTGCTTCTGCTCCTACCGATCCTGCTTGCTGGAGCCGTAGCTCAGACAGCAGCACACTCTTCTGCTTCCATGCCGGTGACCGGGGTCCGATCCCTGGCGCCGGCTGTCGTTCTTTTTAAAATTATTTAGCGGTTACGGACTGATCAACATACACAATTTGTGCTACGCGGCTCTTGAGGTTGATTGGCCTTATAAAGCTACCGCTTTAATAGTAGGCTTTTGTTACTACTGGTGGCTGCGACCTGCCAGGTTCGTACGTATGCAATATTGTTTGACTCCCCCCTTAAAGTGTTTAGGCTTTGTGTAGATACATGGGGCGTTGAGAAAGCAAAACACTCTCTTCACCCGGTTTCGAACACGGATCCCCCACCCCACGATTAACAGTACCACAGATATTGTAGCTTCAAGACTTCTAATCAAGTCGTTCAACACTCGAGACTGTGGTGCAGAAAAGGAAAAAAAAAAACTTTTTGTCGAAGGAACAGACACAGAAGGGAACATGCCTCCAGCTCGCCTGCACAATTAGTCTTTCCAAGGCTTCCTCCGCTTGTGTTTGGAAATCACTCCTTTTCGTTCCCTGGTACTTTCTTGGCATTCGGTACGGCATCGAATTAAAGTGCGAGAAGGCTCTCAAAAAGCTAAATAAAAAATAAAACAGGATTGATGGCAACATTGTAACAATTGTTGCAAAGGGAAAACAAAATCGAAGAGAAACGCAAAAAAAAAAAAGATTCTAAATGCACATATTTTCGTTAAAAATGGCTCATACGTGCTTAGTAAGCAACGCGTTCAATTTGTAATAAGTGTGTGCCGTTTGCAATGGGAGACGTCATGAGGAATTTTCGGGTGTGTTACCTAACGAACAGCAGGGCCAACTGGTACAGTCTACCATATCGCGCACTGCTTTGACAGTGTCAGCTAGCGCGTTCTTTTGTTTTTTAGCATGTAATATTAGTGAGGTATCTCTTTAAATTTTATAAAGTGTACAAGACTTCAAACGTGGTCTTCAGCCATGCTCGATCAGCGAAGGTTCCATCGAATCACGTCCCTTTTATCCGAGACGGGGCGTTCGTCTCCTATTCAGAACCGAATCGTCCAATATCAAACCCGATAGCGTGCCCATCGATTCTCCAAGAAAGTGATGGAACATCCGCCTCACCGCGTTTTCCCATAACTACGTCCCCACCTGTCCTCACAAGGTGAATACTAAAAAAGTAAAAAAAGAAAAAAAAATTAGAAGTGGCACGCAAACTCGCAATTCAAATGAAGTCCGTCGATCGAAACGCTTCTCCGTACCCACACCCTGACGTGGCAGACCGCCTTTCACCAGCGACGATAATAGTCGGCGCCCGATCGTGTTGGTCCCCCCGAGCACAATGTCGGCCTCACCCAGAAACGGTGACCTCTCTCGCGCCCGTTGCCGCCGTGCCAGCGGAACTTTTCCAGGCAACTTCTCCGAGGCAAGCGCGGGACATTCGTGCATGCGCTCTGAACACAGCACCAACTGCCGGGCCCTGACGGCTGTTCCCGCTAACGATGCGTCGAAGACCGCTGCGAGGAATAGAGTATATACTTATCCCGGCTCTCGCGAGAGCATTCCCGCGGTGACCCCAGAATGCCGGAGTTCTTTGCGACCGGCCTGTGACGAGTGGACGAGGTGTGTGTATACACCGCGCGGCTTGCGGTGGCGGTGTCCCGTGCGCCCGAGGTTCTTTTTATTTCCGGTTCGGGTATACGTGACCGCGTTCGGTGTAGGTAACTTCTGAAGAGGGATGGCAGGAAGAGTTTGACCGCGGACTCTTTGAGTTTGAGGAGTGACAGCGGGGCCTTTTGTATTTTGTTCCGGAGAGAGCGCGAAGAAAGGCTGTCGGAGATGCGTTACGTCGTCCATGGTGTCGCTGACGGAGGTTTTCTGGGAAAGGTGATTGAGGCATTCTAGAAATACGGTGGCAACCCCTACTGGACGACGACGAAGTGATACCGCCCGGTGCACGTACCGGATACAGAAATGAAGGTATGCGATGCAGCGTGAAGAAACGAAGCAATAACGTGCGAACCTGGTTTGCCTCGCACGTTGGCATAAGCATGGGGATAACAGAATACCTTATTTATTCCCCGGAAGAAGTATCCGGACGATCAATGGCCGAATGTTTATGCTTCGTCTAAGCTTAGTATAAACTAACTGCGAAGGTTGCGCAGGCAGAAGCGGCTATCCTTGATTGCCTTGAGCACTCGCTGCACGAACGCTCGTGCAGCCGCTGAGGCTTCACCCAAAGTAAGTAGCTCGCGCTATTAGCATGCCCGACAACAATAGTCCATGCTAGATTGAGAAGAACTATAGTGTACTTTGTTCGCGAGTACAGCATTGTCCTGTCGATGTTTGTTCCTCTTCGTAGTCCGTGTTTTCTGAGCTGTTTTCCCCATCGTGTACTTTGTTTGCCAACTGCACGTATCACCTGAAAAGTTGGTAATGTTTTGCTGTTTTACCCTTTTGCCAGCGTAAGTGATAAGACTTCCAAAGAGCCCAAAATCGAATTTCCAACAACTTGGCCAATGTACACCATACCTAGAATCGTCGCTGACAGATTAAGAAACGCGTGGCGTCTTATGTTCGTGCCTCTTGCTTAACAATTGGTTCTTCCGCGTTCTTACCGGCTAATGCTGCAATCTGATTGGCTGTGGAGCGATAATGAGATGCACGGGACTCACCACGCCCGGCGTTTCGTGAGTTCTCGGGACTATGCGAGTAGAAAGTGAGGGAGAGGAGGTGACGAGAGCGCGCGAGGACGTCAGCACATCGAGCTCTGGTTTGAACGATTAGTGCGTCTCTACTCAATCTTCGAACGCGCTCGAACGCCGCGCGCCAGCGTCTGGCGTTTGGCGTTCGCGCTGGGACGCGTTCGAACAGTGAGTAGTGAACAGTGATTACGTCTACCCACTAATCATTCCAACCAGAGCTCGGTGTTCCGAAGTCCCCGTGCGCCCTCGGCTCCTCGTCTCCCTCAATTTCTACCCGTACAGACCGTTTTACTGAAAGGGGGCGAGAGAGAAATGGGGAAAATGGCTGCCGGGAATTTCCTCCTTTCCTGAGGGGTTAAAAACGAGCGAAAGACCCGGATGAACGCCTTGGACACCTGTGTTCCTTCAAGTTCGGTTGTTTTCTTCGCGGTTTCCTCTATTTGATTTCACTTCCAGATGTAATTACAACTAGCGGAACCAATGACGACAATCCCCTGGTCATCGGGACATCATTGTTCGCTAATAGGCTGCACGAAAAACAACCGAAAGTGCAGAATATTACCGGGTGACTTCTGTATCGTGCAAGGGATCCGACGAGGCAACTGCGGCTGCAAAATCTTCAAACTCTGTCGCTTTCCAGATGACCAAAACCTCCGGCGGCAGTGCGTTGCGTCCGTAAACAGAAAATACTTTTCCCCGACGCCATCCTCTCGAGTGTGCTCGGAACATCTCGTGAATAGAGCGCGCACCGAACTTACCGCGATATATCTTCGATGAACACGGGCTACGCTCGCTAGGTGGGTGCACGATTTCTCATGATAATCCCTGTTTTAGCTTGTAACTTTTCGTAACTTTATTTACCTTAATGCTTATATCTCGAAGGGGTAACATTGACTCGATTTTATCATCTACAACGCTAAGTTGAAGGCTCATTTCCGCCGCCGGGTGTGGCAGGAAATTGTCGAAAAGTTGTTTCTTCTTACTCGCGATCTCCTACTCGGTAGCAGAGAGCCGTGATTTTCCGTTGACCGTCACAACGCGACTGGGTTCTTTATATTGTGCAAATTAGTACATAACGTAGCTGGAAAGAAAATTTTAATTTGTATTGTTGAAACACTCATGCATCGATTTCGAATCGTTAAATCGTTCATCGACTCGCTCCAGTAATGGGCCTATCTCGACTTTGCTGTTTTCAGTTCCAGACAAGGGACAGGGTCGTCGACACGGGATCCTCAATAAAAACCTTTATAAACATCTACAAACCGGAGGGAGCTGCCTTCGATCGTTCCCGGCAGTGCTCTTATTTTGCGCGTCCTTGTTCACATTGAATACAAGAAAGAATAAAACATAAAGGCCGGACAAAACAACACATATTTCCGTCCTTCATCTTTTATTTTTTATTATATTTAACTTCATCACTAACGCACTTCAACTGAAGTATATGGTTCACATTATATTTCTTTGTTCTGGACGACACGAAACGCCAAACATATTCTCGGTGTACTGCATCTAATACGACAAAAAAACCTGAAACAAAATTAAATCGCTGTTAATCCAAACAATATTTTGAGAACTCTTTTCCGCTTTCTATCGGTGGCACGTTCAGTACCGCGATTAGTTTCAGTGCCGCTCTTCTCGGCATCGCCGCACTGGTGGATGCCATAATGGAGGGGAAAAAAAAAAGTTCCCAATGGGTTCAGAAACATCATCCGAGGCACACAAGAACACAAGACGCGCCCTAAGTCGGATACCCAATACTTTGGAGCACTCAACTAGCGCACCCAAAGCGGGACCGGCGCCCCGAAGAGCACTTTCGCCACCGTTTCTAACCATTCAGCATGGCCGCGGAATCTGACGCTCGCTAGATGGCGCCACAGTACTCAAAATGGCGCTGCCAACAACAAAACGGTCTATAGGTTATGAATACCCAATCAGAATGAATAAATTAAACGGACAAAAATGAAATAAACAACACGAGTATAAATGGTGCAGTTGCGACGAAGGCTTATTTACAAATATGTTTTTAACAAAGATATGTGCGTAAGGACTGCAGGGGTATCACCAGGAATTGAAATTAGGGGGGCGGGGGGGGGGGGGGTCTCTAAATTTTTAGGGGAGGGGGGCGGTTAGGGGGGGATATTGAGATTAGAGGAGTCGTCGCGAATTGAGGGGATGACTTCAGAAAGACAAGGGGGGGGGGGGGGGGGGGAGGGGTGTACACCCCTCTTAGGGGGTGTGTAGGAAAATCACTGAAGGACTGAGATCCCGGTAAAAATGCGTGACGAGATTTCACAAGAAACCGCCACACCACAGAAAACCGTCTTCCCACAAAAAGGAGTAACGAAATGTCACGTAACATCAAGGTGTCATGTGGGACCGTGGCGCACCGTGACGTCACAGTGTCATGCGACTCTGTCTCACGTGACACCAACACCATGTGTGTACCACGATTACTTAGCGCTCCAAACGCGCTACACATTGTCGCTCGCGACTTTATCTGTAATATTAAGATACATTAATTATTGTATCAATACCCTACGTTTTTTTTTCGGTTGGTAATTATTAAATGTAAGAAGAGATAGATAACAAGGTGTATTTGAACATGTGTACGATTGCAAGCAGTGTTTCTTGTTTGCCGCTCTTGAGGGGCGATGACCCTATGAAACAAAACGTCGTAAGAAAAGATCACATTTCCTTTTAAGTTTTTATACTTTGCGCTCAGTTTCACGCCGCCGTGAAAATCGTCTCGCTTTTTAAGGGGTGTTTTAGATTAGAAACTGAGAAAGTGGAGGGAGAATCTCGCCCCCGGTTAAAAATGCCGTTCTTCAAGCAGTCTCAGCCAGTATATTTTCTTCCGCTTTCTCCCGACACTTCCTTTTATTTATTTCTGTTTTCTCCGGGAGCTCTTTGAGCAACCAGCTTGAAGTACGAGAGGTGAAACGCGTGAGACAGCCGCAGCCAATTTCGAGCTGGAGAATTCTCACACGCGTGTAATTTCGCATATAAAAGCTTCATTACCGAATCTATTACGGCTCGCCGAGACGCTCACTGAAGTCGAGTGAGCGTGACGGCGTAAACTCCTCAGACGCGCGGCAGTTGATAATGCTCGAGCAACGTTCGCAAGAAGACGCTGTTGTGGGAACGCCGGTGGGTTAGCGCCTATGTCTCAAGTCAGCATTGTGGTACATCTACACTTTACGCTTTAGCCAGCGAGCTAACGGCTCTTTGGCGCGACTAGGCACGAAACAGCCAATTTTAGAGCGCAGCTCTTAGGCGTCCGTTTCCGGCTTGAGCGGCGTCGCCGTCGCCAACCGTCGCCGTTGGCGTAACCGCGCGGTGCATTATGGGAAATATCCCATAATACACCGCGCGGGACCCTCGTGACGTCAGAGGAGGAGAGGGAGGAGGACAAAGGAGAGGGGAGGAGGAGGAGGAAGGGGAGAGGAGGAGGAGGGGAGGAGGAGGGGAGGAGGGGCAAGAGAAGGGAAGAGGGGAGGTGGAGGAGAGGAGGGAGGGGAGCAGGGAGAAGGAGGAGAGGAGGAGGGCAGGAGGAGGAGGAGTAGTAGGTAGGATGCGGAGGTGAGGAGGAGGAGGGGTATACCCTCCCTTCAGTACCGTCCCTCCTCTCCTCCTCATGAGCTGCGCTCTAATTCGGCGTTACAGAGTGTTGTAAACGGCTTTCATTTTTTATTTTATTCACAAATCAAGGAATTCTAGGTTCTTTAGAACGTAAAAGTTTCAAGTTACTTGAAACGCTGCCTCTTGTGTCCTTAACGTGCGCGTGTACCCACGTACATGTGTACCCACTCGCGCGTCATAGGCCCGTGAACTGGTTTTCCTTTGGGGGGGATGAGTGGTTGTCAAACTCATATTGTCATACGCTCACAGTGGCAAACAGGAAAGAAGATCGAGGTACCAAAGGGTGCCTCAATAGGGAGTTTTAGAATAGGTGACCCCAAACGCTTGGGGGCCCCCAAACAGCTCGCACCAGGCTGGCACGCATTGCGACGTCCCGTACTGCTCAGGACACCCAAAGCATGCCCAAAGCGTTCGAGTCCCCTATTCTAAAACTGTCTAGCGCTCTGTTTGTAAAGAGCTTGGGCCTCAGGAGGTTTCTCACGAGCTTTACGAGCAAAGAGAAAGACGGAAAACGAGAATTAGACATCAGTGTTTACATAGAGCGAAAAATTAGCGAGGTGCCGAAAAATTGCCTGCTGTCGCCACGTTACCCAGCGGAAAAAAAGAAAAAGCGTGAATCAGAGGAGCTATTGCAAGAGGGCTAGGTGTAACTATTTGTAGTAAACATTTATTCATCATCTTTTCGTCCTTGGGTAGGCAGTATACTACCCATTCAAGTGTGCAGCGAAAAGTGCCGCCGCGGCAGAAATTAAAAATGGGGGAAGGAGGATTTAATCCACGAGGTTGAAGCTGCCAATAAACAGACACACACACATCAGGCCGGCTTAGAGACTAACCCTTTTGCCGCTGAAGCTGCGTCAGCGATGTAATTAGATGAAGTGATTCAAAACCACTGATGGATTGGCGTTTTATGGGGCGTTGCGTTGCCGTATGCACGCAGGCATTTGAAAATGCAATACCGACTGGAGTGGTAGTTCAGAGGCGCACACGAAACAACTTGCAAAAAAATATGAAAATAATAAAGCGAAAATTCCCGAGATCCCTGCTTTCTTTTTTTTAAAACTGATTACTTTGAATAACGAGCAGTGGTATTGTCGTCCCCCTCTCCCTCCCTCCCTCCCTCTCCCCCCCCCCCCCCCTCCCCAAGAAAAGAAAATTCAATTCACGTCTGTGCGTATACAGCATAAGGTCGGGCTGCCTCTGAGGTGCGGCGACACTGGTTTACACTGTAGATCAGGGATCTCAAACTCATTTGAGTGTGGGGGCCACATAGCTCACCCCTGAAGAGTCGAGGTCCAACGTAGGGTGGAAAGGGAGGGGGGGGGGCTTCTGGAAGATTTTGTAAGGAAGGATGCTCGTGCCATCTGCTTTGTGTAAACTCGCAGTTCCGCTAGTGACATCTTTATTTTTCATTTGTTACAGGACTTTTTTTGGTCCTTGCCTGTTGTGATAGCAGTTTAGGATGGCATCGCCTCGCCAACGTGCTGGCATTTTTTTTTTTTAATAGAGCAAGAGAGCTATCACGTTGTCGTTCCCGTTGCTCGATTAGATCGGAAATTAAACGAAATGAGCATGTCTCGAAAATAAAAATATATTCTTCGTATGGTAGTCTTTGTTTTTCTCACGATTTTAATAGCCCAAATCCCAGAAAATACCTTTATTTTAACGGTGATATTTAAAGGCGATAATAGTAGAGCGTCTGCCCTATAGGTGATTAACATGGCAAAATGCTGGAAAGCAGAAATTACACCAAGGAAAATTAAAACTATACGAGCAGAGCTATGCCTCAAGCAAAAATGAATCGATGGCATGATAGCATTATGGCGTATGTCATTTCTAGCTCTCGAAAAATAAAAACGGGGCTCGCAGCCGGTTGCCTGCGGGCCCCGTCCCATCGAGTCGCGGGCCGCATGCGGCCCACGGGCCGCGTGTTTGAGACCCCTGCTGTAGATAAAAGATTTAGCCAGCGCAGTTGCGTAGCCTCCTCTATACTCACAGCACAGTGAGCATAGAGGAGGCTATGGCAGTTGTCACAGAAATCAGCAATTTTCGTCTTTGTTCTTTTTGTTGGTTTTCGTTTTGAGTGGGGTGCGCGAGCACCAAGGACGCAAACTCGGAGGAAAGAAAAAAGAAGCCGCGCGCGGTGTGTTTGCTAGTGGAATGCGGAACTAGGCTTCGGTGTGGTGGTTGTTGCTGGAACCCGAAGCTATAGGCTCCGGTGCTTCGACGGGGTTGTTGGTGGAACACGAAGAAAGGCTTCGGCGGTATGGCTGGTGGAATGCCGAGCAAGGCTTCGGCCGCATGGGCGGTCGAACCCCGAGCAAGGCTTTGTCGGGATGGTTGGTGGGCCCGGAGCAAGTCTTCGACGATGTCTAGGTGCTTGTGAGTGAGCGCTGTTCGACACTGTGAGCACCCAAGCCACCACGACTTCTCGGCCGCGACTGGCGGCGCAAGGGACCGGACCACCACCGACATCTTGGGAGCCTCGTTGGGCTCTCCTCCTCCTCCTCCGAACTGTATGGCGACCTTGATTTGGCTTGTGTTCATTTTGTCACGCTCCTGAAACTTTTGTGTTTTTTGTATCGCGGTTACGGAGAGCGGAACGCTCGCAAGATATGTTCTATTCCTTTTCTTTTTTTTTTTTCGACTGTAAGTGCGCTTTGCGTACTTTTTTTTTACTTTTTTTAATTCCGTTACTATTAAATAGTGTTGATAACACCAGGGGGGCTATGTTGCACGTTTTGGACTCCCAGGAGACTTGGAAGAAGGAAGTGACGTCAACGACTAGAGCAAACGCAGATTGGATGTTGACAGAAGAAAACAAAATCAACATCCAATCTGCATTTGCTGCGTTGTTGACGTCACTTCCTTCTCCCTAGTCTCCTGGGAGTCCAAAACGTGCAACATAGCCCCCCGGGCACGACTCGCTCTCAATTTCTACCTCCTCTCAGGAAGTCCTTCGCCCTCGCACTTGGACAGCGGTCCAATAGAAGTTACAAGTTTGTTTTGTTTATGGGATATTTTCCACTCGAACCTGTGATAGCAGTACTACTAAAAACCCCAGATGACCTTGAAAAAAACGCCTACCGCGGCGCAGGATTTTTTTTTTTTTTTTTCTGGATGTGTCTGAAAGTACGTGACTGGGTAAATTGTAAGAGATAGATTCAAATAGGGAGTCTTGAAGTGCCCATTGCGTTTACTGAGCCACAAAAGTGTTTCTTAAAACATGAGGCGAAACTGCGAACATTTTTATGTCAGCTTTGGCACGAACGCGTACCGTCTGCAGTGCTATTCTCGACTCGTCGATGATTTGACCTATTCACTCAGAAGCCCGTGGCCCGTGAAGTTCGGGTCAAAATTTCCACGAAGCCGAATCCACGGTTTTCACCGTCCACCCGGTCGTGGCCGCGGCCGCGACTGCAATCAAAAGAAAGATTGAGTGCATTACGAATGTCGCCGTGACGAACACGTGACGTGCGTCGTCCTCTCAGTTACGAAGAGTCGCAACCTTCAACTCTAGCGTGCTGAAATTAAATACTTGAATACATCCTTACCTGCAAATTGTGATTGGAAGGTATAATTTAAGCCATAGCCTCCTCTATACTTAAAAAAACTGGCAGTTCGATGACGGAGCCATAGAGTACCCGGTCGCAGATTTAGAGTGCGAGGATCTGGTAGCACAGAACATTTCTCGGGGTGTCCGGCAGTGAGCGCACGGCTTTTGAGGGGCGAGGACGCGAAACACACTGTTCGCTCGGGAGAAGCCGATACGACTGGCTGATGATGTCGAGGCTACGGCGATTGCGGCCGCCGAGGCCTGTGACCTCGGCGGCAGATATTACAATGTTCAATAAAATTATCCTTTAACGAATTCTTATTTTCGTACTCATTCTGGATGCGTTTTAACTTCCCGGCATGGAAACATTTTGAACCATTGAAAATCATTTGGGAGAATACTTTTCGGTCTTCCTAAATAAGGGAACCTTAAAAAGTCCTACCGAATGAAAGTACCAGAATATTCCTACTAGTTCCGGACTTCCCGACGACGTCTTCGTCGGCACGGAGACGTCTCTACCAGCTTAGGACGTCATCAGGACCATCTGCGTTTTCTAGGCAGTTGTGTGCCCTATGACGCAAGGACCGCCGAAAATTCGAAGCAGGGGATAGTCTTTATTTAGTCTTTAGTCTTTATTTTTTGGCTCTGGAGAGCCGCGGCACCGCGGAAAGGCAGCAGCCCGTACCATGGAGGCCCGCGGTGCCGCGTCTAGTGAACATGATAATATGATGAGTATATACATGCAAGATGACGACGACATGGGTTGTTGGTATTGGGGAGGATGGTAGTCCGTTTCGCAGACGTCCAGATTTCGTGGACGCGGGTTGGGCGGGTCAGCAGCGAGCCATGGGGATCTGGCACGCCGTTCGATCGGTGCATGAAGGAGCCCCAGGAACATGATAGCGCTATTGTTCACTGGGGTCCACTGGGGTCGAAGCATCAGGCTCCAAGGAGGCAGCCCGGCCAAAGTAGAAGCTGCCGCCTCCGAGAAACCGAGGCCCAGGGCTCAGATTGAGGCACCGCCGTCACCGGGTGTGTCATCGCCTCAACGTCGTCGTCGTCATCTTGCATATTGACCTTTCGACGCTGTTCCCGTGTATCGATATCTGTAATTTATAATCAATCAGCCCCGGCAGTTTGCCGCACAGTTTTGAGCAAAAACGAAACAGACAAAACCGACACGGAGGAACGGGGAAGGGGTGGCGCTTCATGTATACCCTCGCCAACAGGAGAGAAAAAAGTATAGTATGTTTCGGCGTCTCGCCGCAGCGGGGCGCCAGTTACATGACTCTCCTTTTATCCGCTGCTTGCCGCTCTACCTTTTCACTTTCGGCGGCCGTGTCACATGACTATCTGCCAGGCTTCGTCAGGGAAATATTCGTGGCTAGTAGCTGGACACAAGAGCTATCAATCAACACGCTCGAGGTCATTTAAACAATGTCGGCCGATGTCGAGCCCTTATTTTCGCCCTATTCTTACCAATTTGTGACCGAACTCTACATATACGGCTCTGACCAGGGGTAGCTTACTCGCGACTAACTTAGGTAGTGAGGCAAGCGGAAGCAACCGCCCCTTTTCCTTTCCTCTCGTACCCATGCCACTGCCCTCCAGTGCATTTGCCGACCTAATACCTCATCGGATGTGGCCACTGCACAGCAGCGCACTAAGGTTTTCTGGGACCATCAACAACCGACTGTTCCTCGATCGGGTTGATTGCGCACGCGCGGTTACGAAGAAGTGCATAATGTGACTCGCCACAACCTACACATTTTCAAAGCGAACAAAGGTCAGCTTCGGCACGAGCGCATAGGGCCTACCGTCTGCAGTGCTATTCTCGCCTCGTCGATGATTTGACCTATTCACTCAGACTTGGGAAGTATAATCTGTTACGAGTAACGGTTTACTCGTAATATCCGTTACTTTTTCAAGTAATTTTGTAATTGCCACGTTACTTTTTTGCGGCAGTAATATACACCAGCTCACTTGGGCCCTTCCGTTCTGTTCAGTAATTGGTAATGTAATTTCGTTACAAAATATTGGTAACGGGATTCCTTTAATTACTCGTTACTTTTTTAAAAAAATATGAACATAATACAAAAACTGAAGTAATGCGAGTCTGCGACCACCCGCTAGACCAAAGCTTAAAAATGAACGCTCGTGCGCACGCATTTTTCAGTGCTGCATGCGACTATACTCCATTCATGCATAAGCTGACAGTGACTCAAGGCTGCAGGCACGAGACCGCAGCTTTGAGACGTTGCGCTTGCTCTTGAAAGGCCCGCTTCAAAAAAGAGCTTTAGTAAATCGGTTCCTGACCTCTGAATCTTCTAGAGGAGGTAGACGCTCAAACTGAGCATGCGCATTAATAGCTGTGTTTGCAGATGTCCAGGTATCATTTCCGGTCGCCGTAAGCTAGTAGGATGGCGGGTGTAGTTGCAGCTCTCGCTGCCTCGTTAGCTTACTACTGGTAAACGGAGTGCACCCACATTCTTTCTCTTAAATACATTGTTTTATTTTTACGAAGATCACCATAATGGTGGGCGTAGGAGAAGGGGAAAGTAGTGTTGCGGAATATTGCTGTGAAAACATCAAAATTGTTTCTATTAATTGTTTTCTCGATAAGTGCACGGGAAAAGTAACCTGAAAGTAGTTCGTAACGTAACGAGTAAAGCAATCCCTTACTTTTCAGCAAAAGTAATTTGTAACGGCAACCATAACAGCTGGGGCTCGGTAATTTGTAATTGCAATTCATTATATCTTTCCTGCTTATATTTGAAGTCAGGTTAACAATTCCGTAGATGTTAATTCCGCGTCCAGCCGCGAGCTCTCTGTCTTTCATGAGACTTCGTCGCAAGGGCAGGCAAAACCCGGCGGGAGGTAGCGTGCGTATGCTGCAGGCGGAAATTCCGCCGAATAAAATTATTATTATTATTATTATTATTATTATTATTATTATTATTATTATTATTATACAAGGAGAGCCTGAGACAGCGTCTGGAGAGTGCCTTTTGTTTGATGGATTAGCCGCGACCGCGTCTTTAGCCCGTCCACGACTATAGATTCCGACCGTTAACGAGCTTTACATAATATCAAAGTCGTTATTCTTGTTGTACATCAGGAAAATGCGAGCGATGTGTGGGCCGCCAACTGACGTCCTCCGAGTGAACAGCATAGCTGCCCCCGTGGTGGCTTTTTTTCCTGGCATTTGTCGCGTTCTCAAACGAGGTCGGGAAACACGGAAGCACTAATTCCGGCCTGCGGGCACGCACTGCCGATTGTCGTCTTCTGCTAACCGACTTTTCGGCTGTTTGTGGAACTAATGGCCGCATTAGCTTAAGCGGCTCGGTCAAGGGTAGTGCGCTCCCACAACACAAGCGCAGTACGCCACAGCTGACCTCTAGGCGGCACGCGAACCAACCAGCATGAAACGCGTCCGCTAAGCCCCGTAACTAGTCGGTTCTGGTCAAGAGATAACTGAAACATTGAAACAAGGGTGGACACTTAGCGCGGGCTCTGCACACGATTTTACTGGCTTATTTGTTGTAGCGCATTCCCGGGAATTGCACTGCGCAGTCCCCTTCCCGCTTGTAAGTTTTTTTTAATCAAAACGGGTTCTGCAAAAACGGAAAAATGCCGTTTTTGATTAAAGGATTAATCAGCGGCAGTATGACATGGCGCCTGAGATTATGTGTTGCGCATTTGGGATATCTAAGGATATGCCGTATGACAGGGTCGTAGTCAGGATTTTGATTCGGGGGGGACAGGTGGGGGGGGGGGGGGGGGGGGGGGGGGCATGACATAATGCTGTATGAGGAGGAGGCGGGACAGGAGACCCCAGCAAAATGGAAGATTTCGGGGGGGGGGGGGGGGGGGGGAGGGGGGGGAGCCCCATGCCCTGGTTACGTGCCTGCCGTATGAAGAAAATGTTGGCAAAGAGCTCGGTATGATGATTTCATCAAGAAGCGGAGGCAGCCCGGAAAAACTCGACGTGAAACCCTGGTACATTGAAAGCGGCATCCTTGCCCACTTCATCTTGTAAATACTTAAATATTTTCCATTTTCAACACTGGAGCATCACTCGGTAGCTGCATGTCCCCCTGCTTTGAATTCATTTTCGATCAACCAGAAGTCAATTATTGAAAAAGGATGCACTTAAAGAATTTACATGACTTCACTTATTACGTTTCACGTAATATGGACTGCTTCAACATGTTTTGTGTCGTCTTGTCCGTTATTTTGTTTCTCCGTGTTTCAGGGTTTATATGGTGATTTTGTTTTGTTTTGTTACCGCAGTCTCACCGGTTTGCGGGCAACTAAGCAAGTTCCAAAATAATTATAAATGTGTTGAACGGTAGATTTAGAATCGCTTTGCGTAACGGATTCGTCTGTGTAGTTAAACGTGCGATTTTTATATTTACTGTACAGATGACTCAGAGCCCTTTGCATTGCAACTACAGGGGGCACAGTTGATTTTTTCATTAGGTTTTTACTTTTCATTTGAATTCGCTGTATTGCGATTGTCCAGGGCGCACAAGTATCATCGTACTTTCAAAAATAATATTCGGGACAAGTGTCTTGGTTGAACGTTAGTATGCATTTGTGCACCCGTCCTTTTCTTTAGATAGTTTTCAAGCGGATGGTGATTATGTTGTGTAGTAAACCTTAATGTGCGCGAGTCTTACGTAAACTTAAACGTGCGCGAGTCATACCGCCTCTCTCACCGAAGTTTATCAATTACGTCCGAGATGCATTTTTTTTTTGCTTTTTTTTTTTATTATTAGGCAGATCAACAGTGCTCAAGAATGGGTGGTCTGTACAGTTTCCAAACCTGCCCTTGCCTCTTTACAAATCATGAACAGACTTTGCCCCAATGCTACGTTTGTTTACCGGACTCTTCAGGAAATTCCAAGCGCGACAGAGGAGGGAAACAACATCGTGCTTCAGTTGCTTCGCTTCCCGGGCACTGCGACATTCCTGATATTGTAACAGCTGATAAACTCGCTACGCTGGGACATAACAGCGTCGACTTACAAGGAGTTCCACTTTCACCATATGATATACACTTTATTATCAAAAACCTCCACGACCGCTTATACAATGTTGTCTGGGTCAATGAGCATGTCCAAACGTTTCTTCCCTACGCCATAGATCCTTATCTTAACTTTAGAAGAGATCTACATTTGCCGACGAATATTTATACATTAATTCACGGGCACCGACTGAATGTCCCATTTACAAAGAAGTTTCGTTTCAAGATATGTCAAGCACCATCACCAGACTGCGCATGCGACCTCGCACTCGAAGACGTGGAACATCTTACACTTTAATGTAGACGTTTCTTAATGCAACGACACCGTCTAGAGCAGCGGTTTTGAATAATGACCAATCGACCGCTCACACTTTCAAAGGTGCTGGGACCATGGCCGTATTCTGCACTACAAAAGAGACCTGTGCCTGTTGTTCGCGACTTTCTCACCGACACTGATATCACAAAAAACTTTTGACGTAATGCGACTAGAACTGTTTAGATGATTGTACACAAGTGTGTCTATCCATGGTTGTGTATACCGATTTCACTAAGTGCCTTGTGTGCGTGACATATGCGTACATTATCATGTTTTGTTCTACGTTACAGTTTCATACATATTTATTACAACTGGTGTGGAGTAGCCGTACTGTGAAGACAGCGCCAACACCCCATCGATTTCCACTTATTAAAGAAGGAAAAAAGTGTTTAGTGGTCACATTAAGATGTCTCAGTCGCGTGAATTACTTTTACATAAATTAAAACGACCTTACGTTGTACACTACACGATATCCACGATGAATTGCTCTAGCAAGCAGTCATGACTAAATGGGCCCTCAAGTGGATTGTGAGATCGAATATTTCTTGTCATAACTCAATCTACAGGCTCTAAACATCCTAATAAACACAAAATTGCAATTAAGGGTGGCCACTTTTCTTATTAAAAAAACGATCAAAGATCGTGCCACGGTGGCACAGGTGGTGGCTTCTCGGTGGACTGATTTTTTAATGTGTGCGTATTCAAAAAATCAGCCCGCCGGGAAACCGTCACTCGTGATTGGCTGTTGCGCATTCTCACCTGCTGCCGTCCCGTCCGACGGCGCCCCCTGGTGTCCTGCGCCACCGCGGCACAATCTTTGATTGGATCCTTCCTTGAATGTATTTTTTAGATGCTTAGAGCCCGTAGATTAAGTTATGAAAAAAAATAGACGATCTCAGAATCCACTTGAGCACGGCGTGATCACGAGTCAAGAAGGTGCAGGCTGTATTCTTCTCTGTCTGGTACTAATTATTAAAAAAAAAAAAAATAAAAGACGTTTATAATTTTCAGTAATGCCGAATAAGAGCGGAGTTCTCGAGAAGGAGGAAGGGAGGGCATGCCCCTCCTTCCCTTTCCTCCTCTCGTTCTCCTCCTTCCCCCTCTTCCTCCCCCTCCCTCCCTCCCCCTCGTGACGTCACTAGTGACCCTCGTGACGTTACTCGTTACCCTCGTCGCGTCACACTTGACGTCACGAGTGAGGTCATTGTGGGAAGCGTCCCATAATGCAACGCGCGGTCACGCCGACGGCGACGGCGACGCCCTTCAAGCCAGAAACGGGTGTCAAGAGCTGCGCTATAAAATACTCGACTGACCCATCAACTTCCTGAATTGGTTTGACTTGGTTCGTTTAATTAAACTGACCTATAAGAAAAACCTGCCGGCAGATCGAGTGGTTATAACTGTTGAATCTGGTGAGCATGCGACCAAACTAAATCAAGCCAGGTCTTCAATGCATCGTCTGCTAGTGGCACTAAGCATTCACTCCTATAACAGGTGGCATAAAAAATACGTTACTTTTTCCTAGAGTCTGCCTCTCGAAAGCCACGATTGAACGGCGACAGCTTCTTCACATTGGGAAAACGGTGGTAGAGAGTAGGAAGCGAAGAATTTGCTTCCATTCAAGAAGTTTGTGATTTAGCCTGCAGACTTGTACGGTACCTATCGCAAGTAATTAAATTACTTGTAATCGATTACTTTCGGATAATTCTGTAATCATTTGATTACTTTTATTAGAATGTAATAGCAAGAGATAACATTTGGAAGTACTAAAATGACTTGTAACCATTACTGTCTCCCCTCCCGGTTCTGATAGCGCCCTTTCTTCGTACAAATTCGAACAAATTGTTCGTACAAGAAAAGATAAGCAGTTAATAATTCGGTGATCCTAATCCGACAATGGACAGCACAGAAGACTCGTTTTCAAACCCGCGCAAAGCTGTCGTTATGAGAATCTGAAGTAATCGGAGATGTAACGGTTGCTTTTTCAAGTAACGGCCAATTACTCCTTGTCTCGAGTAATCAAGTAATCTAATTAAATAATGCTTAACCAAGAATAATTGTAATCGTACTTTGTTCAGGTAACGTGTTCAAGACTGGATTTAGGTAATTCTGCCCCCAGACACACTTTTTAGATCATAACTTTCGGAGATTCCGTGAACTGCCATTCGATGGCTCTGATTTTTTGCAAAGATACTTTTTAGTTTGTTTCCAGTGCTGGCTCGAGATAGCTCTATGGTTGCATTCTAATCTTTATTCTAGTAAATCCTAGTTACTCCTGCGTGTCATATCCCGAGACACCGCAGTTAGAGCAGCGCTAGACGCGGTTAGGTTTTCGGATGCCAAGGTACGACACCTTTGCTCTGGACTGAGATGGAGTAAATCTTGGAACACGCCCTACCTCTTAACTAGCAGTAAGAGCAGGAAGCTCCTTTGGACCCCCTCAAAGTAGGTTTAATCTTTATTGTGTTTCAATGTAAGTGATAACCGTATCCGATAAAAGCGGGCACTGTCTGTCATTCATTCCGGACGACCAACGTCGCTGTCTGTTGCAGGAGCTCAGTCAGTGGTGATGCACTTACTCAAATCGATTGCTAAATTGCGATGCCGACACTGCAGGACAGGACGTTTCTCCGTGCATCCCCTCCGATCATCTTGCAAGCAAAATTATAGCTCTGTGTACTAACTGAGGAGTCCGGTTTGGCCGTCATAAGTGGTTTCCTAGCTGTGTCGTCGTGGGAATGATATACACTCGTGAAGTGCGCGAAGCTTTCTCTGAGTGATAGGAGTAATCACATCACCATAATGGCGTCGCTTTGGTTACTTTTATTACGTTCTCCGAAGAGTGTCACGTAAAAGTTTACGTTAGAGGGAAGCAATTGTGGTGATGTTATCACTTACGATGATTACGTTGAGGTTACTTCAATAATACTGCCGGAAGAAGCCGGAAACAAGAAATACTGTACATAAGAAACATCTGACGAGTGTGGACATTTGGATTTTCTGAATCTGGCTTATGGGAAGACGAAGATGAGAGATAATAAATGCTGGGAAACCCACGCAGATCGCTTTGTCCTTCAGAAATAAATGTAGCAATTTTTTCAGAAATTATTCCTTCTTTAAAGGAAAGTGACGTGACTACATTGCGCAATTCAGTAATCCCAATTGTTACAACGGTGCTTGGTAAGAACTTAAAAACTTACTTCCAAATGAGCGTCGAACACATGACGTTTAAATTCGGGCTACACTTTGCCCACGAGGCCATTTCAAACATACAGGTCTGTGTTGTGTGACGCTGGTTGGAATGAACTAGATCCATTTTGTTGACCTAATTATAGTCGCCATCTCACAAAATACTGAACATTCCTTTCTAAAAACCCCACAGGAAGATTCATTGGTGAATTCTTAAAGAATGCGTCAGCATGACCGTTGGGAAGCGCCACGGTCGTCCACCTTTGGGAACCGCTAACGCTAACTTCTTCACTTTTCTGTTTTGGCTTTCTCTTTTGCTTCCGGTATTTTTTGCTGCCTCTTTTTAACCTCGTTACGGGGTCAGCATTAACGGTTCCCAAAGGGAGACGTGTGTGGCATTTCCCAAGGATTATGCTAACGCATTCCATAAGAATCCACCAATAGAACTTCCTGTAATTTTTGTTCACATTATTCTGTACTCTGCCTCTCTGAGTAGATCGACGCCCTTGGATACGGTCATCCATATCGCTTCATAACAATCGTGGAAGGAACCGCATCCATATCACTCGGGGAGGAAACCCGATACATTGTTTTAACAACACACTCACATGAGAGCCCACGCATCGCTACTACGGAAACCCAGAGCGAAGAACAACCGGCGACGGCAGAGCGGCAATTGAGCACGTCCGCATTCCAACGCGCCGCGGCGCATCCTTCTCTCTGGCTCCGCGCCAGCAGTGCGCGTGACTTTTACGAAAACGAAAGGACTCGTTTTGACGAAAACCTGGCAGTGTCTGTCAGTTTGTCAGCGCCGTAGAGAGAGGGAGAGGTTGACGCGTGCTGACGTCAGCGCTTCGGACCAATCGGAGCGCCGCACGCGTCAAACTCTCCCCGTCCTTCTCCCTCTCTCTCTCTCCGGCGCTGGCAAACGAAAGACACCGTCGAGTTTTCGAAAAAACAAGCGTTTTAATGCTAACGCATTAAAAAAAAGTGTATGTCATTCTTTCCACTAAAAATGTATCCTTTTGGGTGGCTGCCCCCACCCTCCCCCCTTCCCCTTTCCCTTAAATCTGCCGCTGGATAGAACGTGCAGTCGGCAATTGCTCTCGGAGCGCGGAAGCTCGGCGTGGGCGCGCGCCCAGTGTGCACTCCAAAAAATATCAGTTTTTGAAAGGTTTTTCAACGCCCCAATAACTCATTCAGCTCGTGAATTCGCTTCAAGCACTATCGCCCCCTGGCGACCTAGAAGGGCAACTCGGTGATGAAGAAACTTTTTAGTATCAAAAAGGAGCTTAAAAGAACCACTTATAGGTTGTTGTTGTTTTTGTTTTTTTCCGAAGAACCCTATCAGGAGGTGCCGAAAACAACGCTTTTGGGGTGCAAAATATGGACAAGCCGAAGACGCCCTAGAAGGTTTTTGCGGCCAGATTATTTTTAGAGTGTTCGCTCCGCATTATCAAAGAGGACTAGACGTACTAGGAAGGCTCTTGTCCTGCGCTGCTTTGTGTGCCACCAAAGCAGCGCAGGAGCGACAACGCCGGGCGCAGCAATTTGAAACGAGAGGAACATAAGACACGCGGCTGCAAGAAGTAACCACGCCGGACCCAGCCGCGACTGCAGGAAATCAGCTGCCATTATACGGTGCCCAACTGGCAGTTCAAGCGCCAGTTCACGGACCGTTTGTACGGTGTGGTGTGCAACGTTTGCCACAGACGGCTGTCCTAGACGTGAGCAGTGGCGTACTACATGCTACGTAGAATGCCTTTCGGAAATGCAAAAGAGAGACAGCCAATTTTTTCATAGAAGCGCTTGACCACGCTGCGGAGACCGAAAAACCGTTCAGACTGTATCCGATTTCGTTTCACTAGTGGCGACGTGATCGAACGATAGCGTCGCTGTGGTCGGCATGCCACGATTGGCCGAATGCTGACTATGACGTCAGCAAAGGATTTCTCGTTGACGGAAATAAGAGCTTAAGTAAGAACTTATTATATTTTGACGGTGTTTTCAGCGTTGCTTTCAGAGTGCAATGATTTGAAGCTTCCGCCATGCTAATTACAAACGCCATCGAACTTCTTGTAAGCAAGGTAATGACGTCAGGAGAGGTAAACTTAGAAGGGCGCACGGTGTAAGATAATAAAAGTTCGCTCTTCACTCTCTCTCACTATGGTTTCAAGCGGCGCCTACAGGTGACTCGTCGACACGTGGACACGTACAAGACGACTCGTGCCGCCTCATGCTCCACACGCGCAGAGCTCCAGGGAGGTTGTCGCACGTGCAGAAAGACCACGGTGTACCGGGTTGTCATGGCAACGAGATACTTTTTTTCGCTCTCACACAGTTTTGCCGTTTGACCGCCGGCGACACTGTCAGCCGCGGGCACGGTGGCCACGGAATAATGCAGCCTTTCGGATGCCTTTCGAACGAACACTATCTGATTCCTCGCGCTGCGCGTTCAGCCCCGCCGTGTCCTCACCTAAAGAGTGTATCTTACACCGGAACACCGTGCCCCGGGCATAAAAGATAAGAAATCCAGAATGAGCTTAGCTGGTCAGTCTCGCCCTAGCTCTTTTCCGAACATTCTAGGTCGAATATTAGAGATGACGAGCTATAGTGATGAAGAGCCGAGCACCGTATTGCCGATTTATGCGCTGATTCTCTATCGCGATAGCCAGCTGTTACGCCGAAGCACCGTCGCTTGCTGCTGCCGCCGTCGACGCTCGCTGCTGCGTTCTCCACGTGTATCCTTCTTTTTCGTTTCTAGTACAAGTTCGCCCCGTTAAATCTTTAGCTCATATTGTTTCCTCTTGCCTCATCGTCTGTCATTCGTGACATTCTGGTGGGGCTACGGGGAAAGCAGCCCATGTAGTGTACCCATCCGAGCCTAACAGCGCAAGTTCAATTCCCGGCTCAAAAAGACCGTCCGTTGAAACGATTGAGGCCCGAGGAAGCCGCCGTGTTCAAGGTTTGTCCCCGGAATTTGGCCTATACTGCCGGAGAAGACCCACCAGTCGACGAAGCCGACAATGAGCAACCAATCGTCGCAAACCCTCTGTCGCCAACCCCATCGTCTACCTGCCTGTTGCCCTTCGGACAGCTACTTCATTCCGTGGCGATATTTGTGAAGACGTTCATGAAAAGATCCCGCAGTGTAGAATGAGTGGCTGGTCACAATGAATGGACGCCGGACCAGCGCCTGGAGAACGTCTATTTTTCCCTTGAGGAAACGGCGCGACACTAGTATGAAAACCACGAGACGACGGTCACATCCTGGGAGCTCCTCAAGGAGGGTCTCCGACGGACGTTTTCAAGAAAACATTACGAGAGAGAGACAAAGACCTGCTTCGGTCGAGAGCCCAAGACCCGAACGAGACTGCCTCAAGCTTCATGGAAGATGTCTTGCGCCTGAGTTTTCTCGCAGACCCTCAGGCCACAGAAGGAAAGAAGCTACAAGTCCTCATGAGCGGCGTAAGGGACGACATCTTCGTTGGCCTCGTGCGCAACTGCCGGTGACGGCTGATGCTTTGTCACCGAAGCGACCAACATTGAGCGAGCACTGGCGGCCCGAACCCGCCACTGCCACCAACACGGCGACGCCTCAACGCTCGCACTGCCGCACGCCAAGCTCAGGGCAGGAAGCGGAAACCTTCGCGACATCATCCGGGAAGTCTCTCGAGAGGAGCTCCGAAAGCTGCTGCCTACCGCTGGTCGCCCAGCACCTCCCTCCATCGTCGACACTGTGCGCGAAGAGCTCCAACGGGCACTCCAGACGCAAGTCTCTGTCTACGCCGCACAGCTAGAAAGCACCGACCCTAACATGAGCTACCCTGACTCATTGTCCGCAGCCTCTCGTCGCTCAAAACTGCGAGGTGCCTCCCTGACGTGATCCTCTATCACTGCAGTACTTCCGACGTCAAGACGAACGCCCTCAGTACGCTCGCCCGGAGCGACCTGCACCCAGGGAGACGGACCTGTGCAGACCGGCTGACCACCGCCCGATCTGCTTTCACTGTAAGGAAGCCGATCACATCTGCCGGCGATGCCCCTACTGGCAACACGGGCTGCACGGGTTCCACCCAAAC
Organism: Ixodes scapularis; assembly: GCF_016920785.2. Taxonomy (NCBI): domain Eukaryota; kingdom Metazoa; phylum Arthropoda; class Arachnida; order Ixodida; family Ixodidae; genus Ixodes; species Ixodes scapularis. The sequence continues at coordinate 27,367 of NW_024610261.1, read as the reverse complement.
GACCCCCATCCCCGCTACAGTGATCATCCACGAGAAACCGATGAGTACCTTCGTCGTCCGCCGTCTCCTGCTGCCGCTTCTCAACGAGGTACCCGCTCGCCTTCACCCCGACGTCCTGCATCACCTGTTCATAGGTCCCGCCGAGAAAGTGTCTCTCCCATGTCCCGCCAGAAAAACTGAACGCGGCAACCCCTACAGAAAAGTTTCCGCAAACCGACGACGTAAACAGCCTCGAAGAACGCCGGAAACCTCCCACTCGACCGACGCCATGCATCAGAGCAACGATTCCGCAACGGTATCCAACGACCTCAACGTTGTGATCGACGGCCAGGACGCGCCGGCACTCGTGGACACCGATGCGAGCTACTCCGTATTGAGTGGGACACTCTCTCGACGCCTACGAAAGGTGACGACGCCATGGGATGGAACTCAGATACGAACCGCCGGAGGACACCTCATGACGCCTGTTGAAAGGTGTACTGCTCGCGTCGATATTCACAAGAAGACATGTCCAGTCAAATTCCTCGTCCTTCAGGACTGTGCGAGAGACGGCATCCTGGGCATGGACTTTCTCCTTGAATACGGTGCCGTGATCGACCTTGGAGCGAACAGGTTGACGCTGACGAAACCCTTCCTACCTCCGGAGGAATCCAAAACGATGCCAACCGCCGTCCGAGTCATTGCGGACCACGTGAACCTGCCACCGAGGTCCAGTGTTCTTGTGCCCGTTATGATTGATGCAGTTCCCTGCGGAGAAGTTCCTCTGCAAGGCAGCGTTCAACTTCTCCTAGGAAGAGGAATTGGCGTCGCACGAAACATTGCGAATTTCCAAGAAGGACTTGCAACTCTTCTTGTGGCAAACTTTCGACACCGAGTCACAGCACCTAACGAAACCTCAAGCAACCTCAAGCGTCAGCCGCCGTTACCGCAATCTCCGATGAACCTTCGCCGTCACAGTCCAACAGCGCGCCGCCTTTACAGCTCGACGTCGACCCCGAGCTGCCCGCCTCAGAACGTTGACCGCTAGTTGAACTTCTCAGCGAGTTCAGCAAGTGCTTCGCAGAATTATCAAAGGTGAGGCAAACGACGGTAGCCAGCACAGCATTGTTACTGATGACGACGCACACTCTAAGAAAAAAGGGTATATTCTTACACCCCTCGTCCCATATAAGACACCCCAAAACTTCAGTTCGACGTATAGTGCGCTGACGTCGAACCGACGTTCCTAACTTTCACAGGTGGCTTGATAGCCATTGTGGCACAAGCTATTAAAATAGCTAATGTACTTGTAATCGGGGTGTTCTTGGCCCTACTGCAAAACGTCAATGTTTTTTGTTTAACATTTGATACGTACTTTAGCTGTTTAAGGAAGTATATATTACCGTCCTCAAGCCCGTCATAAAAGTTTGGGCCGTCTGTTCGACGTCAGTGCGCTGTACGTCGAACTGAAGTTTTGGTGGGTCCTATATATGGGACAAGGGGAGTAAGAATACACCCTCTTGATCTGCAAGTGCACTGCCTGTTCACCAGCCGCCGTTCCGGGTCTCTTCGAAAGAGAGGTAGGTGATACAAGAACAGGTCCAGGAAATGCTCGACGATGACATTATCCAACCTTCAAGTAGTTCATGGGCGTCCCCAGTCGTCCTTGTAAAAAAGAAAGACGGAACACTGAGGTTCTGCGTGGACTACCGTCCACTAAATGCGGTGATGAAGCAAGATGTCTACCCACTTCCCCGAATTAACGACAGAGTTGTATCGTCTGTCTGCGTCCCAAATTTGTGTTTATTCTTCCCGGTTGTTTAAGTATTTACCAACACGCTCGTTTTTTAATGTTAGCCTAGATGGGCTGCGCTACGCCCGATATTTTCCGCCAATGAACTGGAAGAGCGGCTACTGGCAGATCGAAGTCGACGAGCGAGATCACGAGAAGACAGCCTTCGTCACGCCGGACGGTCTGCACGAGTATAAAGTAATGCCCTTCAGTCACAGCACCGTCAACATTTCAGTACGTTATGGACACCGTGCTTACGGGCCTTATATGGCAAAGCTGTCTCGTCTACCTCGACGACGTCGTGGTATCCTAAAGCGACTTTGACGAACACCTGAGGCGACTTCGAGCCGTGCTTCAAGCCATCAAGACCGCCGGACTGACACGCAAGCCGACGAAGTGCCGGTTAGCCTATGGCGAACTGAAGTTTCTAGGCCATGCGATGGGTATCAAAGGTGTACGGCCTGACCCTGCGAAGACGTCCGCCGTAGCCGAGCTTCCCCGCTCAACGGACAAGAAGGCCGCCCGAAGATTTCTTGAGCTTTGCGCCTACTATAGACGCTTCGTTCGGGACTTTGACAAACTCTCTGCGTCGCTGGTATGTCTTACAAAGGCTGACGTAAAGTTCGAGAGGACAGAAAAACGACAGCGGGTCTTCGACGAGCTCAAACGAAGACTCCAGACACCTCCGATTCTCGGCCACTTCGACAAATTTGCAGCCCCCGAAATTCACACGGACGCAAGGAATACAGAAAATGGCGCGGTGCTCGCCCAACTGCAGGGCGGCACAGAAAAAAGTAATTGCCTACGCCAGTCGGACGCTGTACAAGGCAGAGAGCAATTACTTAACGACCCAGAAGGAATGCCTTGCCGTCGTCTGGGCGATAGGCAAGTTGCGCCCGTACCGGCACGGAAGCCTGTTTCCAGCGGTCACATGCAGACCGCCACTCGCTTTGTTGGCTCCCAAACTTGAAGGATCCCTCAGGACGTCTCACGCGGTGGAGTCTTCGATTTGAAGAATTCGACGTAAGTGCGGTTTACAAGCCCGGTCGCAAGCACAGCGACGCCGATTGTTTGTCGAGGGCAACCGTCGAGTTGGCGTCCGAGCGCACCGACGACAGCGACGCCGACGACATTTTTGTCGGCGCGGTGACCGTGAACAACACGGCAGCACTTCAACGAGACGATCTTGAGCTGCGTGCACTCATTGAGAATCTGGAGGGACGAGGGAGTGCATTTCCACGTGCTTTCGCACGAACCCTGGAAACCTTCGCAGTTCGAGAGAGTGTACTGTGCAAAGAAAGCTTCGACGACACCAACTTGACGTGGCTGCAGGTTATCCCTGCGAGTCTTCAAGCGGAAGTCTTCCAGGCGTACCATGACGATTCGACGGCGGGTCACCTGGGCTCCAGCAGAGCGCTTGCACGGATTCGAGAAAAACGCTACTGGCTCATGCTTCCGAAGACTCTCCACCTCTACGTCCGATCGTCCCGCGAATGCCAACGACGCAAGAAACCATCGAAGCCGGCAGGACTCCTGCAGCCGATCACTCCCTCGACTATGCCGTTCCAGCAGATCGGAATGGACTTGCTCGGACCGTTCCCACCATCGACGCAAGGAAACGATGGATCATCGTCGCGATCGATTACCTCACAAGGTATGCCGAGACCAAAGCCCTTCCATCGGGCACTGCAGTGGAAGTCGCCAAGTTCTTCGTTCATTAAGGTAGCAATTTGGGCCAGTTGGTTCATGATAACCTAAAGAAGCGCAAAAAATACAAGGACGAGGAGTCTGTTTACTTCCTCGTCCTTGTATTTTTTGCGCTTCTTTCGGTGTTTTTCGTTCAATCCATCGTCCTCAGGCACGGTGCCCCCGAAGTACTCATTACAGATCGAGGGTCATCGTTTTTGGCACAGCTAACTCAAGAGATCCTCCGGCTCAGCCACACGTCGAACGACGGCGTACCATCCGCAGACAAACGGGCTGACGGAACGGCTAAACAAGACCATCGCCGACATGATCGCCATGTGCATCAACGTCGAGCACAAGACGTAGAACGAGGTCTAGAGGGTCGTTCACACACTTGCGACTCCTTAGAACCGAGCGCCTTAAAACCTCTTTCGACGGGAAAAAAACACTGACATGCTGGCGCCATCTATGCGGTGACCGTGGAACTGCATTTTACTAGAGCGAAGGTTTGGCGGTATTTGCGAGGTCAAATGTACGTACTAGTTATGAGAAGTGTACGTTCATAACATTGACAAAAGTTTTTCAGGCCAAGCAAAAAAGACTGATGCCCGACAGAAGTTGAAAATATACGGAACCACCCAGTGTTCCTCTGTTACCCGATAGGTGGTGCCAGTGTGTCCTATCGTCGTAAGAGACTTTAGGGTTTCCAAGGAACTCGGATGTAAGAAGTCACAAATGTGTGAACGGGCCTTTACCCTACGTTACGTTTGCCTACAACACGGCAGTTCAAGAGACCATTGGAGTTACGCCTTTTCAGCTGGTACATGGTCGGAAAGTAACGACCATGCTGGACGCGATGCTGCCCACGAGCCAGATGACGATTGGAGCGTCGACGCCCAGGTGGTTGCTCAACGGTGCAAAGAAGTCCGCCAGCTCACCCGACTCCGGATTCAAGACCAGCAGCGTGTCGACGCTGGCCTCTGCAACCTTCGTCCTCAGGACGTTCACTTCTAGCCCTGAGACAGGGTGTGGGTGTGGACGCCCATTGGTCGCCGCGGCCTCAGCGAAAAACTCTTGAAACGGTGCTTCCGACTGTACAAGGTACTTTGTCGCCTAGGGGTGCTCAACTACGAAGTGGTGCCCGACGGAACTCAAACATCATCACGACACCGACCACGACCCGAGGTGGTTCACGTCGTTCGACTCAAGCCGTTCTACGCTCGGTAGCACTGAGGACTTTTCTTTTTCCAGAGAACTTTTTTTCAGCTTGCTAATATTTTTGTTTTGTGTTGCATCTTAGCGATGCGCTTTTAAAGGGGGGAGTAATGCCACGTGCATGATCGAGAAGGTATACGCTTCTCTGTTCGTCCAGAAGATTCGCGTATACTCTTACCCAGAGCGTGCAAGATCAGGAGGCCAGAATGACCTTGCCTAGTCAGTCTCGCCCTGGCTCTTTCCCGAACATTTTAGGTCTAGGTCGAATACTCGAGAGGACGAGCATATTAGATAAAGATGCGAGCGCTGTATCGCCGATCGATTCATTCGTTGGTTTTCTATCGCGATAGCCAGCTGTTACGTCGACGCATCGTCGCTTGCTGCTGCCGCAGTCAACGCTCGCTGCTGCTTTCTCGATGCGTGTGTTCTTATTTTTAGTTTCTGGCACAAGTTTGGTCCATTAAATCTTTAGTTCATTCCGTTTTCTCCTTCCTCATCGTCTGTTATTCGTGTCAAGATCTCGACGCGCTGCCACCACAGCTTTAAGCGTTACCGCTGAGCGTATGCAGGCAGCGACCGTTCACCAGAATCATTTTTCACCCTCAAAGTTGCCTTCCTTTAACAGCTCATACGGATTACCTACACAAGTTTTCCCGCAAGATAATGAAGATCTCAATCTGCGTGGTTTCCCTTACTATTCTGTCTTTCAAATGACAATTGACTGAAAGTAGTTTTATAGCCAGTCAACGAATTTATCTTATTAGAGAGTTTTAAGGAACCGTTTTTGCAGAAACGATACAATACGATCGTCTCTCCAGTATGGAGTGCGCATGCGCGAGTTCACTGCTGCCTTACCATAGTCCAGTGTCCGAATCGTAAGCTGTGATCGTGTGGTCAAAGCGGCTGAAATCAGAAGTGTCTCGACTCGTTCATAAAATGGCTCTTTCGCTGCGGGAAGAGGCTTGCAGAGGCTTCAAACGCGAATTCATTCGTAATTGCGCCTGGAAAAACGTCATGGTGGCTGTGAGAGAATGAAGTCGAATTCACAACAAATAAAACAGAAAACAATCAAAACGGAAACAAGACACAACGCTTTCTTAGAATCATATTGTTCGTTTGTCTTAGTTTCCAGAGATGAAGCGCGGCTCTGCCATTTTGATGAAGGCGCCGACGACACGGGTTCAAACCCTGTCCAATGACCCAAATGTTAGTGGTTAAAAGTGTCCGGGATTTGCAGCGCGGAGCGAAGGTGAACTACGTCGGCTTTGTGGAAGCGAAGTTGGTGTAGCACATACACCTCATACGTCGACGCGAGGTCGAAAGTCCCAGTCTCGCAGTCAACTATCTCCTCTTAATAATAATTGGAGTTGTGTGGATATCTATACAGCGTGTAGTTGGTCGTCCATTTCAAAGTAGCGACGAGTCATTCGCAGTACATGAGCAATTTTTAGCCAATGCAGTACAACCGCTAGCCTGGGGTCTTTAACGTGCACCGCGCAGTAATGATACACGGCCGCACGCCGGTACGATGCTGATCCAGATCGAAACGGGCAGGGATGGGCATTGAACCCAGGATACCTGGGTTCTGCGGCGCCAGCTTTCGCTTCGCGTGCTCCGAGCCGGTGTGCGCTATCCAAGTCAAATAAAAGCACTTCTAAGTTCTTCTCGCCGAATAAAGCCAGTTCGAGCTCGTCCTCAAAACGTTCAAGCGTCATGATTTGTCGCGAAAATCGCCTGCTCATTTAGCAGACGAACTGTTCGGTCACGGTGAGAATGCAGCTGTAACATTTAGCGCTCCCAGTTTAGCAAAACGAGACAATATATGGTTTTGTTCCACAAATTCGGCTTGAGGCTATTTGTGAAAATGGATATGTTTTAGCTTCAGTTCTGTGAAAATAACAAACACTCCCCCCACCCTCAAAACAAAAAACAAAAAAACGGCGTTTTTGATTTTTTCTTACGATGCAATTGCGCATTTCCGTTGACAGGGGGCGCGACCTGCACCGGTCTTCTGCAAACGCGGTTCTGTAAAAGCCGTTTTACGGAAACCGATTGGTACCAGCTTCCAATCCGAGGTACCGATCGTTTGATCTATCGATCGTGCTTTATTCCTGTTCCCTAAAACTCTCAATAGGGAACCGCTTTTGCGCGTCCGATACGGTACGGCGGGCCTTCCGGTACGAGCAGCGCGTGTAGAAGTCTTCTGCGGTAGCGCATGCGCAGTTCGCACCGGAGGGCCCACTGTACCGTATCGGATGTGCAAAACCGCTTCCGTAAACTCTCTATTATTAGCTTGTTACCCACTCAATCCTCCTGACGAACCAGCGTATAGCTATAGTTTCTGTGATTGTAAGTATTTTGGTTTGTCTTGAAAGTCCCAAATCACGCGAACCGCGACGAAAAGAAAGGAGAGGAGGGGGAGAGAGAAAAACGGCAACGTTTAACTACACCAAGCCTACAAGCAAACACTCGACCTACTGACTGCCCCTCCGCGAAATGTAAAAAAAGGAGTACGCGCGGAGGAATGCAGATATCATTTCGATTCTCAGTCCCGCTCTTATTTTCTCGTCAATGTGGGCAAATTGCTCCGTGCACATTCGATAGGGGACGGAGACTGATTACCTCCCCGCGGTTTCGCTCCAGGATACGGTGCCGACGCATCATCGCCTGCTTGTTTGAGCTGGACCGAAAAAGGCACAACGGAAGAAGGCGTCGGAGGGAACGGGCGAAGAAGTGCGAACCCTTTCGCTCCCGCCAAGAGGCGACCGGTGCCGGTCGATTGGCCTGCGCACGTTCCATCAGCCCTGGGACGCTCCTGTGAAGGATGGTCACGGTTGCCTCTGAGTCGTGCTCGGGCTCCTTTTGCTCATTCCGGGGAAACGCCTCGGGCTCGGCTCCGGGGAGAGGGGGACGTCGTCGGAGGTAATCTGAAATTGGACACCGCGTCCAGCTGCAATGGAAGACGAGCAATCAATCAATACGTGATTATGGTCGCTTGGTTCTTGGAACCCGCCCGGGATCTTGGCGCGCCGCCGCGGCCACGGCGTCTTAGCCACGGCCCGCTGGAGAAATGGTTTTGCGAACGAGTTCGGGAACCGGTTGAATGTCGACATCTCGTGGGCCGCCGTCTACTGATGCGTCGCTTGACGCAAGGCGAAATGTTTGGATCTGTTTTCGATCCCATCAGCTTTGATACGGACGCGTTGTGTACCGGCACGCATGCGTGAAGTGACTGGACTCAGTATCGCGCGAAGGGCGTCGAGGTTCCCACGACTCCACGACTGTTTAGCGTGCTGCGCTACTGCAACTCTCGATTACTCTGTTTATCGGAAGATCGCTTTCCCTCACTAAACATGTCCATGCACCCCTTTACGTTAGGGGCCGGGAAGACGCTCTTACGCATCGTGCCACTTCGTTCCTAAAAAGTATTTGCCTTTTTTTTTCTTTTATGCACAAATTAAAACAGAACACATATATGCAAAAAAACAACAAAAAAAAAACTTGCATTTCCATTTTACAATCTGCTAGACATTTTTCCTCGTGTTTGCAGCGTTATAGCCAAAGAACAAACAATCGAATGACGAAAAGCTTGTTTCTTTAGTACTTATGTTGACAACTTGTTGCCAAAACAAAAAAACATCACGCGCACCATGGGTTACTACATCGTTCACAGCGTGCTGTGGATAATTTTTGAAGTTATATTGCAAGAAGAAGAAATTGCAGGGCAAATGGCCATGCAATTGTGTTGCTACCTGAAGCGTTCTTGGCTTAACACTAGTAACCTCCAGGCAGGGCCCTGTCAAGCTGTATTTCACAGCTTTTTCCCTCGAGCTCCGCCATCAATGTAGATGGAAATAAACAAATATATTATTATTTTTATTTATTTCTTCTCTAGATGTGCCTCCAGGTGTCTGCACTCTTTTCCACCTTATTGACTTTCTCCGTCTGGTCGGCGTGTCCATGGAGTATGGCAAAAGACGGGCTGCAGCCGGTCACGTGTCAATTTTCCCACTAAATTTAGCGGGTAAACTGAATCCATCTATAGGTCACGTGACGTCAATTTTCCCACTAAATCTAGCGGGAAAACTGAATTTCAGTATAGGTCACGTGGCATCGTGTTAAGTGAGGTCAGTTTTCCTTTAAATTTAGCGGGGAAACTGAATTTGTGTATAGGTCACGAGTTCCTAAGAAGTAGCGCCAGTTCGCGGCAGTATATGGCTCGCTCGTCGAGTTACTTAGTCCTGAATGTGGCTGGGCAGAGAACACTAACGCGTTTACTCAACCTTTATGGCGACGTGCGCGATCGAAAGCGTCGCTGGGGCCGGCCTTCCATGATTGGCCGAATGCTGACTATGACGTCAGCACGTGAGGAAAGGATTTCTGATCGACAGAAATAAGAGTAGTGGAAGAACTTCATTTTTTGACGGCGTTTGCAGTGTTGGTTTCGGAGTGAAATGACTTCAAGCTTCCACCACGTTCATTACAAAGACCATCGAACTTGTTGTTCGCAAGGTGATGACGTCACGAGAGGGAACCGTATACGAGGGCGCTACCAAAACATATCGCCGCCAATGGACGTTTCTGGAAGAGGGCTCCTGGCCGGTTCGATTTGCTCGCTTTCCGAAGCGACGTACATGCGCGTGCTGGGTTGGGGAGATTGCACGCAGGGCTGAGGACTTGTCAATATTGGAATGGTGCATACTCCGTTCACCCATAAGCTGAGTCTGCAGCCAAAGCTCTACAAGCGCGAGCTATCCCGCGCTCCCATGGCTTTGAGACGGGCTTTTCTAGCACGAGCGCTCGTTCTGCGGAAGAACGCTCCAAAGTAGCGACCTCGAGCTCTCGTGCTTGTGGCATTCTGCAGTTTCATCTCCACAGTAGTTCTGCAACGTGCACTCCACACTATCAATATCGCCGTTCTTTACAGGCGTTAGGTGAGCTGAATCTGAAGATACGGGGACCTAGCTCTGGCCATGCCAACCATAACATTCCTCCCCCCCCCCCCCCCCCCCCCCGTATCCGCTGTGAATAGTGCGCTCACATATGGCACCCATTGAATACCTTATGTTCGCGACTCCAGCGAACTGTAGGGGTTGCGCTGTATCGGACGATACAGGAGCTGTATCGGACGAAACTGTATCGGACGAAAGGAGGTCGTTCTCGTCGTTCATCGTTCAGCACGCGGACCACCATAAAGTTTTGTACTGAAGCGTAAAATCGGTGCTATATATAAAAGCAAAGCAATTTTTCTATGGTAAAAACCTTGTTATATACAGTGCGTACGAATGACACGTTGGAAGCATAAAAAAAAATTATTCGAAACGATGTTTGTTTCTATGCTGCCTACGGGAACCAAGCAGCGATAGCAGACGACAGAGTCGGAACGACCTCCTCTGTTAAGCTTCTCGGCGTTCCCGCCACGTGGCGTCGATTTCGCTAGAGTCGCCAATACATAGTTTGCAGGAATCGCCATTGCTGGGTACTGTCGCGTATATCTACTCACTGGTTCCCTCGAGCTACTATACTTCTGGGGTGCGAAAGTAGCACGGTGCACCGAACGGTCGTGGCACAAAAATACCGGCAAGGCAGCGAATGACGTTACGGGTAAGCTAGACGCTTTCCGGCAGCTGTGCATGGGTGCCGCCATTACCGACCTTCAGTTTTTGTTTCCTCTTATTCCGTTCGCTTCACTTCATCATCACCACAGGAGCACAGGTTATTGCCACTTCAGGTGCTATTGTGTCCTTGCTCCCAGCATATATATATATAGACCTCTGTGGAGGCTCGTCAACGCCCGCTTCAGCGACTCGGCATCTCGGTAAAACAAGAGAAGGTCGGCAATGGCGGCTCAGTGTGGCTCGTGTTCAAAGCGTCTATAGGCCATAGGGCGTACAGTCCTCGGATGTTACTAATATGCGAGATTGTCAAGCGTTGACGCCACCAAGCGGCGAGGCTCGCAACTACAGTACCCTTGACCGTGCATGAACTATTGACGTCACTAGCGCCATACGCATTGCGCTTCTCACTGGTCGATTTCTAAGCGATGGGCAAAGAGCTCGCGCTCACGTCATTTCGGTTCCGTAAACCCTTTAAAAAGCAAAGAGTTACGAACGACGACAATTATTGGTGCTGCTCTGTCTCATAAAAACGGCACATTCAGAGTAACCAAGTAGATATTGCGTTACTTTCAACCTCATGTAACACGTACCTTTCGAATCACACTAACGAGCAACTAGTTTCTTTTTGAGCGAGTAACGATCGGTGTTTGATTACTTAATTTAAATAACGCTGACGAGGGTAGAAAGTTGGGCAAGTTGGTGATTCATAAAGATTAAAAAGCGCAACAAGCAGCGCTGTGTCTGTGTCTCCTTCTGTGTCCTCGTCTTGTTGCGCTTTTTAATCATTTCGAATAACACGTATATGACTGCGCGTGCGCAGCTTGGGCACAGCGTTTGCGTGAACGACATACTTCACTCACCGGGTGACCGAGTCCACTCCGGGATAGCCCCAGCCATTCAATACGTCTCGGCGAGAGCCTGACACAAACGTCTCGGCAAACTTCCGACGGGTCACAGACGGGGGCAGGAGGCCGTCGATGTCTCGCTCGAAACTTTTACGTCTCTTCCTGTCTGCAAGAAGGGAACCCTTTCATCCCCGAGGAGTGGGCGGCTCCGCTCGCTTGCTCTTCTACTTGCGCCGACGATAGATTTGCCGTGTTCGCTGTAAGACCCTGGCCGACAGATGATAGGTGGACCCGCGCGCTTCCCCGCTAATCATACGTGGCTTGCCCGGGCACGAAGACGCCTCCGAGCGCCCCAAGAATCGGCCGCCCTGTTTCTCTTCTCTATTGTCCAGATTGGAGTAAGTCGTAGCACGAAGGAGTCACCGCACAAAGACCTCTGCTGGGCTTCCTGCAGGGATGTGCTCTTTGCGTATTTGAAGGATGAGGAATAGATGCGATGCTCACCCGGGGCGCCACAATTCCTTCGAGGAAGGCGCCCGCTTTCATGTCGGATTTCCTGGGGGCCACACACTTTAAACCAGGCACTGCCACTTACGGACGAACAAGGACAAAATAATATGAAGTCCCAGAAATGTGACCACGCTGTCACACCGAATATGGAAAACTTTGTGCTGAGACTCACTGCGAAAACCATGCATGTTTGAACTGAAATGTGTGTCTTAGTTATGGCTTTTGTTCGGCTTCGGAAGATAGCAGCAATTAGTTCCGCGTTTTTTTTGTTTTTTTTTCGTGGTTTTACATGTTAATAGACGAGCGGGGAAACTTTTGGTGTCGAATCTATATACAATGGATGACATGACGACGAAACACTGTTGCTCCGTGACCCAAACAACTGAAGCTAGAAATTGAGTTGTATTTATAATACTGTCAACATTTCAACTAACCAAAAAAAATTGACCCCAGAAAAATAATAATTTTGACATAACGCAAAGCGATAACGACAGGTGTGGAATGTCGCGTACGCGTACAATAGTGCGTGATGTAAGTTGACGACCTTAGGCTAGCACTGGTGCGTGTTACTGCACTGGCAAAAGTTTGAATCTACAACAGACTCCAGATTCTTCGCGCTGTCTAAGCATACACAAAACACAATTACTTTATGCGGAACGGGGGCACGTGTTAACGCTTCCCTAAAAAGGCTTGTGTGCGCGCCAATTCGCTCATTTTATGAGATCGTTATCGCCCCCCCCCCCCCCCCCAGATACACACACACACACGCGCCTCAAAAAAAGATATAGCAAGAACAAACACTGTAGCAAAAACAACGTAACCTCATAAATTGGCGTAACCAGCTTTACTTCTTTACGTGTTTCTATCGGCAAATAGCGCTGCACAGAAGAACTGCGATAAATTGTGCCGCCAGCTAACCCCAAAGAACCGGAGAGTGAAGAAAGGGAAGGCAATACACGAAGTCAACTCGCGTTCCTCATTCGTAATCCGTATATCTTCAAATGTTGGGTTATTTATACGGAAAGTTCAGCATATTACCTCCATTTAACTATTACCCACCCATAATGTTTCCAAAAGGTGTTATTAGGCTTTCTGTCTTGAATAGTCGTGATATCAAAATGGACACAAGCACTGAGAGTACAGGCCGCACAACCTATACTTTGTCTGTACGTCTCAGTGCGTGTGTCCCTTTTATATCATCACTATCCAAAACAGAAAGCCTAATAACACATTTTGAAAACATTATGGGTGGGTAATAGTTAAATCGAGGTAATATGCCGAACTTCCCGTATGAATAACCGGACATGGAAGATATACAGATTACGAATAAGGAACGCGAGTTGAATTCGTGTATTGCCTTCCCTGTCTTCACCCTCCGGTTCTTTGGAGCTAGCACAATTTATCGCAGTTCGGAGGTAGTTGATTGGTTCGGCAAGCTCTTATACGAGCTTGTCGAATCAATCAACTACCTCCTTTTTATCATCTGGCCACGCTCCCTGCACAGGGGTGGGCGGAAGCGACGTTTCGTAGCATAGACGTACGGCTAGCCCACCGAGCGCGTAGCTTTCATTGCTCCGTCAGGGTGAACGGAATAGAGTGCAAGGAGGTGTAAGGGGGTCGAGCGACACAAATCTGGTCCGTTGATGGAGTCGTCAAAGAAATAAAAGGAGACAGCAGGGAGGACAGCCCTGACACAGTGCACTCAAGGCTATTTTCCGCAAATGGGGCAACAGGAATACGTGAGCTGTATACGACGGTGATGAGAAATCCAGAATACACGAATGATTAACTCTGGGTGTACACAGAGTGTCAGGATTCCTTCTATATTCATGCGGCTGGCGCTAACGAGCGGTCCGAACGAATAATCGCTGTACGGTTCGCTATCATTTTTCTGCGTTGCGGTTGTTTAATTAAGCGAAAATGTCAACTTTTTCTTTTTATTAAAGGCTGGTTTTTTGTTTAGCGTGAACTGAAGGGCAGACAGATCAGGGATAAGGCAGGATTGTAAGTCAAGAGCACCTAGTACGAAGCTGCGGGTGAGTAGGCCGTGCGATAGAACCACTTGATCAACTAACGCGGATGTTTTGCGAGAAATTATTAGTCCACTCGATTTTTCTTGTTGCGCGGCTTTATTTAAAATATGAGTGCAATAATGTTTTCAGAGCGCAGCTCTTAGGCGCTCGTTTCCGGCTTCAGCGGCGTCGGCGTCGGCGTAACCGCGCGGTGCATTATGGGTAAATTTCCCCGCTAAATTTAGCGGAAAATTTTCCACGTTAAATATAGTGGATAAATTTTTCCGCTAAATCTAGCGGAAAAATTTTACGCTGATTCTAATGGGAAAAGTTCCCCGCTAAATCTAGCGAAAAAAATTTTCCCGCTAAATGTAGCAGAAAAGGTTCCCCGCTAAATCTAGCGGGAAAATTTCCCCGCTAAATCTTGCAGAAAAATTTCCCCGCTAAATCTAGCGGAAAAAAATTTTCCGGCTAGATTTAGCGGAAAATTTTCCCCTAAACGGGAGGCAAGCAGGAGAGGAGAAGGGGCATAGCCTCCTCTCCGTACCTTCCCCTCCTCCTCCCCAAGAGCTGCGCTCTAATCCGGCGTTACAGGGAGTTGTAAACGGCTTTCATTTGTTTTTTTTCGTACGTATCTCATGAAACATTTCTAAAACCGAAAACGGAGGCTACAAAAAGGGAACAAACACAAGGAGTGTTGTGTTTGTCCCCTCTTTGTAGCCTCCGTCTTGAGTTTTAGAAATGTTTAACTTTAACCAGCTCGTCTGCCTTATTATGTTATCTCCAAGTATCTCACTATTTCATTCCTGCTTTTCACTTAAATACTAAAATACTTTTATCCCAATTCTTCTGGCTAAAATGGCCTGTATCATGCATTTCGCAGTCTAATCATTAGACATTAAGATCCCACTTATACCCATTCACATGGTAAACATAAAAGGTACCTTTAACATAGGTCCCTTTGCTATCGGCGAATCAGCCCGCGCTCTTAGGTCGCGAGCACACGCCACGTGCGGAAGATTGTTAATTCATTGGCCGCAGAGAATAAAGGTCCCTTAGCTAAAGGTACCTTTACGGTCGTGTGAATGGGTACACAGGCACACTTATACCCCTGTTACACGTGCGCACTTAACCTCAGTTAACTCAGCTTAACTGCTGTTACGCGGCACCACTGATACCGCACTATACTCTCGGACAGCTATTCCATAAGAAGTGAAGAGCGCGCATGCACTGCTTCGATGGATGATCAAGATGCTCAAGCGCACGTTCGCCCATAGCTTTGACCGCATAGCCGCAGAATGTTGTCGGCAAATATTGTGCGCTAACTGTGGCTTAGCGTAACTGCAGTTAAGTGTGCCCGTGTAACAAGGGTATTAACGGCAGTTACGCTTAGCCACAGTTATCACACTATACTCTTGGTAAATTTTATGTGGCTATATGCAACCAAAGCTATGGGAGCACGTGGGATCGGGAATCTTGAGCGCCCAAATATGTGCACTCCCACACTTCGCTACTTCTAAAATAGCTGTCCGAGAGTATAGTGCATTAACTGTGGTTAAGTGTAACAGCAGTTAAAGACGACTTAAATGCGGTTAAGGGTGTCCATATGGCTATAGGGTATAAGAGTCGATGTTTACTGCATCGAGGATAAATAACCGACGACGTGAAGAAAGAACGAATTTAATATGCTGAACTGTAACTAATTCATGGCGCTTTATTTTACAGCGACTCCTGTTAGTGGGAATCTCTCCGCGGGAACTGCGTTGTCGTCCTTCGCGAAAACTCCCCCCAGTGCCTCGATCGTGTATAGCCCATGCCCAGCTCGCGTCGAAAAGCAACAAGCGCGGGCTGGAGGCCAGGGAAATTGACAGTGACTGTAGACGACACCGCGTTGTGTCGGCGCATGCGCACCGTCATTCGAGCAGACGAGCTTGCACGCCGTATAACTAGACCTCGAAAAGTTCGTAGCGGATTCGACGAACGCGACTTTCAGTTACGGCGCGCTGGGGAGTCTCATCGCGGATGGGGTACAAGTCATGGCACAGGAGTGCAATCGAGAGCGGAAGCGAACATAGCCTGAAACTCCTCAGGATCGTGCTCGGGAGGACATGCAGAAACGACAACGACACAACATTGATAGCGAACAATGCGAGCGCCGAGCCGCTGACCTGTGACACGCGTTACGCGATAGCGGAAATGCGCTCGAACTTTTATTTATGTGTCCACTCTCGTATATATTCGTATATATTAGGCGAAGAATTGTTTCTTCATAAAATCCAAATAACGCAGATTGAAACGTGATCTATTCTAGTATACGGCTGGTCTGTTCACAGGTATTTTGTCAAAAATCGTCCGTCATTTCCTTTTTTTTTTTTTTTTTGCGCGGCCAAGTTTTGTTTTTTGCATGGTGACTTTACAGTCAGCCGTATATTTATTTTTATTATGGAGATCAGCGACGGGTCGCAGAAGGGCAGGTGACTCATAACGTTAAGGCCTACAGCGACGGGTACTAAATATGGCGATGACGAATAAGGGCTTATACAATTCATTGCTAAGAGACAATTTGGGCACGGCCTCTGAGGCTGTCAGGGCTCTGGGTGCCAGGCGGCCAGCTGCGAGGACTCCGAGCACGCCAGGGCAGGAAATTCTGGCGGTGATGGTTTCCCGGCTACTTCAACGAGCCACTCACGATGGTAACCTCAAGAAGTCTAATAAAGTGTCCCAGTCCAAATGAACACATACGGGATACTGCGAACGTAGCCGAACAGTCGCCCGCTGAAACTGCCTCGTCGCCGTCACCGTCGTTTCCAACGCAATCAATTACGTTTATGCTCATGTACCGGCGTGCAGTCGTGCGATTGATGCTTCACGATGCACGTTAAAGATACCAAGTTAGCAGTCGTACTTCACTATCTAAATTGTCCCTTATAACTGTTGAACGAGTACTGCTAAATATCAAAAGCAGATCAACCTCTTCCTGCTTTAACAGACACAATTTGCTTTCTTTTTGTGTTCACGAGCAGCTTTGAATTTGCTCTTAAAACGTGTTTCTTCTTTTTTTTTCTTTTCTTGTCTTTTATTACTTAGAAGTAAAATGAAAAATAAACGTATCTATGAACGTTTTATCTACAAGATTTGTGTTCGGGAGCACGCCCTGTGTGACCTTCTGGCCACCATGAGGCATTTGCTACGAGCAAGATTGGTCGTACGCCATAAGTATTAACCAAAACAACAGTTTTTCCTCATTTTGCGATTTCTACGATCCGCACGGAAAAGCTTCTTCGTTGAAAGTTTTAGGTGGGTCAGCCTCCTTTTACGCGCACTTCACCACAAACTGAAGGAGATAATCGGGCACTTCCGCCAAAGGAGAGCGCTCTTCAACGTCCTAGTCAAGCGACGAGCATACAAGCACTCATAACAGTCACTACGCCGCCACCAGCATCAACCCCGAGCACGTAGGGCCACCGCGATTTCAAAACTAAAAAGAGTAGCCAAAGCTGCACGCAGCTCGTCCTATAACGGATAAAGTGACCGCAGTCGCTGCTCAAGACGACGACGACCCTGGCTTCCCGCCTCACGTCGTCGCCTCGGTGACCCTGAAGACGAAACGCGCTTCCGCCGCTCGGCGGTCTCGTGCGTGAGTGCGCGCACCGAACGACCAGTTAGGTTCCGTTACCTAATCTGGCCGTCCCGACAACGCGACGAGGCGGGCCAGCGGCGCGGAACGACGCACACCCCGCCGGTTCGAGACGACCTTCTGAACCGGGATGCGCGCGGGTCGCCGTCGCCGCCGACTTGGCCGAACAACTATTGGGGGACGAACTGGATGAACTCGACGTGCCGTCCCCACAACGACGACGTCGAGCGAGTTGGCCCGATAACGCGGCAGGGAAGAAGCAGCGTGCGTGGACCACGAGTTTCCCATGCAGCCATTTTCCGATTCACCTTCCTTCGAGAGGGCTTCTTCCCTCTGTCATTACGCTAAAGCTGCGAAAGAAGCGACGGACTCGGGGCGGAGGGGGGGCACTACTCCGAGGGGTCGTGTCTCACGCTGATTGCCGCCGCCGCCGTGGCCACGGCTGCTTCCTCTCCCTGCAGTCGAAACGTCTCTGTTCGACGGGGCCCTCCTCGCGCGCATCTTCGGGAGACGGAAAGAGGAGAGTGATATCTGCGTCTGTGGTCTGTGCGAGTTCGGCGTCCTATTGTGAGGAGGACGGAGCCAAGGTCAAGATGGACGGACGGCCGCCTCTCCGGAAGAATCACTTTCGGCGCCTCGACGCTGCGAGGCTTCTCTTCCGGGAAGGTGTCGCTCGAGGAGTCGTTTCACTTCGGCGCAGCGTTTTCCGCCTACGCGAGATGACGACCCAAGTGCATGGGTTGCAGTTCGAGTCGAAGGAAACCGTGTTGCTTGCGTTCCACACAGTGCCTACTACTTGGAACTTCAAACGCCTTTGTACTTCAAAGCGTCGAAATGTAAGCGTATTAACATTAGGTTAAAAAAAAAAAGTATGTTATTAGGTTTGAACAGAAAGGATAACTTCGACTCTGTTGTAATGTTACAATGGATTGCACGCCGGTTAAAAATATTTAGGACAATAAAATCCTAAATAATTACTCGCAAAAAGCCTTTACACACTCACTGTTCCCAGCGCGCCAACAAACCAGCTCTGAGACCGCACGCGTCGAGAGAGCGTTGAGCCGCGTACACACAGCACGTAAACGTAACGCGCGAGTCAAATAGTTTGCACGCATCCCGAGACGGTGAGAACCAATTTGCGACGGTCGGTGCCGCGTCAGAGAGCATCTGTGGGGCGAGCGCGGGAACGAGTGGGTGTCTCCCTCCGCCATCGATTCCGGCGCGCCGCGACGCGTCCTCGGCGGCGGTCATAATACTCCCGACACACGCATACACTGTCGTGCAAGCACGCTACATACGCTCCGTTTCTCATTACGATGAACCGCTGCGGACGCTACGAGCCACATGGAACCAGTCGAATATACCGCGTGGTTTTCACGTGACCTTCACGAGAGGCTCGTCGACGATGCTTTCACGGTGTCTGATTGACTGGGATGGCACGTAGCCGCATCTGCGGTCCAACGTCACCTAAAACGGAGTGTACCGATCTGGTTAGACCGAAAAAAAGGAGCCCCATTCTCCCGGCGGCGGCGCCTGACGAGCGCTCTCCAGTCCACCGGCACTGTCAATCGCGGCCGTGAACCTGGGAGAACGCCTTTCGTGCTTGCCTCTTCACGACACGCCGGCTTGCGAGGGCCACCAAATTTCCCAAATTGACGCCCGTCGAAGAAAAGAAAAAAAAAAAATCTAGACGGGGTTTTCCGAACCCTTTTCTTACTCTGGTTAGTTCTCGTCAAGTTACGCTTGTTACAGACCGGAGCGGCTGACGACACGGCGAGCAGGCTTTGGCGCCCGCCCCGCGAGAGGGCGCAAAAGGGGCTGGAGAGGCGACGCCTTGGTATCTTCCCCGTCGTCGGCCAGTCTGCATTTCGCGAATAGTTTGAGAAGGATCGGACGATGTAGCTCTCAGGTGATCTTTCAAAAGGTTCGTACCCTATGAAAGGGAATGAAAGCATTGCCGAAACTTTTTTTTATTATAATTCGCAATGCCGACTGTGAATCAAGTAGGGGTGTATAAAGTTTAACGAGCCCATCATAGGCGTCTGAAGAATGGTCATATCCCGTTAGTATGTCTCGTGAATGCGAGCTAGTAAATACATGCATTTTTGTTTAGTTATTACAAACGAATTGGGGGGGGGGGGGGAGGGGGGGGGGGGACAATGTTAAAGAGAATGACCGCAATACACGCCAGAGTCATTTAGTCAAGTTTAATTCTGGAATTCGGCAAATCAGCGCGTGCCTCGTGAAACACGCCTATATCAAACGCTGAGAAGACAATAGACCTCTCCGGAAATACGTGTCTCCTTTACGCATTGTGACGTTCAGATGCACGGCACGCGAAATTATCCAAGAAGCGAAGACGAAGTTGACGTTGGTTTAACAATTCGTGATTTCGGAACGCAGAGAAGGCGGAAGGAAAACAGTACAATGTGATGTGACCTTTTTCGTTCGCTCATTTTTTGCGTTTTTTTAACGATAAGAAAGAATGAATCGTGCCGCAACTAGGATATGTGAAGTGTTCGACCCGGTCCGGGCGTACATCCAAACAGCCCCACAATCCCTTTCGTTGCAAGGTCTCTTGGGATTTATTAGAAAGGTCTTTATGTCAGTGGCTCAATAGGCGTTTGGGGAATGACTTGCAACACTCAATAGAGACCATTTTAAAAACAAAACCATGTAATTTACTCCAATATTTATGAACGCTTACCAAGTTCCCGAATCTTCTGCGTACTTGATGTTTCGTTAAAGGGGCGGTGCAACAATATTCAAATGGAATGTTTTTCACTTTCTTTACACGAGCTTACTGGCGCTAGGGGGACTCAAGGATACTCGCACGCAACGCCTCTGGCCAAGAAATTCCTTTGTTGCGGTGAAGTTTCAACGACAAAAGCGATCGTTTTCAGTCAATCTCTCCTTCTCTCCTTTGCAAAACTTGATGACGTAACGTGGGGATCGCAGTACACCCCAATGACGATACTTGAATGCGGTTCATAGATTGGACCCGAGCATTGCGTGGGCACTCGACTTGGGCTCGTGACAATTGCTAGCTCGAGAAGCATTCGGGTAGTGGCCCGTGTCCAATCGCTGCAACGAAGACAATAGCCGATCCATAACAATGTCTGGAACTCAGCGCGTGTCCTGTGCCCTGCCGACCTCAGCGCGTGGCTGTGATCAACATTGGCGGCATATAATCGGCTCCAGATCACGTGGCCGCTTGTTCTGGCTGCGAGTTGAGGGAGTGAACGCTGCTCGTTTTTCTTTAATTTTTTTCTGGAACTTCTATTGCGTGGGGTGAAAAACGAAGGCGTATTTCATAGGCCATTAACGTCAGGGATCCGTTCTAAGCGGTTGCGCAAAGTACAAAAATTGTTGCATCGCCCCTTTAACCATAAAATTCATTAGATTTTTTTTTTTTTTTTTAAGTAAATGGAGGCGTCATTCTTCCACGTTCCAACGGCGACTCGACGTTCCTAATTGCGCAACTGCCGTTTTATAATCATTTGTACCTCTCATGACATGAGTAACGTTGTAACGTCTGTTTCAATTGTATTTGTGTTTACGGCAGTATTTGTTTTTCCTTATTTTCTTTTTTCCTAGCCAAGATTTTATAGACTAATTCTCGCTTTCACATACTACCTTATGAGTGCTAACAAATTTATAGGTTGCACGACCCCGTTTTATTACTTCAACCCAAGAATGGCATCATCATCATCATCATTATCATCATCAAAGAAGCCGTCCCCTGAATTTCTTAAATGGGTACGGAAACGAAATTCTGGAGCTTGATTCTTTGCTTCAGCATGACGTAGGTAGCAGTAGAACTTTACAAACATCTGTATTTCGTTAAAGAACGCAAAAAAAAAAAAAACATTGTAAACTGACAAAAAACCATAACCAAAAACCACCTGGTTTTTAATTATAAAGCTTAATAGGAATGCCGTGACGGCATCGGCCTCCGACAGCAGCGCCTACTATATAGGAAGTACGCTCACTAGAACAAATTACCCATGCTCGGTGACAGGTCAAGAACGAAGTAGAAGCTCCTCCCACCTCTTTGCACTTTAGTAGAGCAAACGCTGGAGAGGAGGCGACCTCCTCTCCACCGTTCGCTCCGCTGCAGTGGAAAGAGGTGGGAGAAGCTTCCAGTGATGGAAGTGGCATTTTACCTTTTGTAGCAGATTCTGTAGCACTCAAAACAATGGTTTGTAGCAGCGGCGGATCCTTTTGAAACGGATGCCAACATTTGTTAGCACATCACATGATAATGAAAAAGTGACCGCATCTCTAAATAAGTTCATCATTGATAATGACTTGGAGTTTATATTTGATACCAGAGCATATTACTTTTTTGTTTAATTAAAGAGAGGTGCGGCATCGAAGGAACGCACGAAGTTTTGTGTTTTTTTAGATATAAGGCTTTAGTCAGAAAAAACTTATTTTGCAATTTGCATACTAAAAATTTTACGAAGTGATTCATAGCGCGACACCTCAGTTGGGATAAAGCTTCTCTCCACCTGCGCTAAGGACTGCAAAATGTCTGCAAAATCTACCTCGTCTATCAAGAAAAGTGCGTCCATGAAGTTTTATGACCCTACCAAACATAAGACTTTAATATTAACTGCGGAAACAACCACCCCGAAATATCATAAAAACCTACGTATGTGCAAGTGATACTGCTCCTTAGCGGCGTTGGAACCAGATGAAGTCGATGTTTGCTGTTCTTTAGATCGACAGCAGCACAGAAACACCTTGACTATTATTTATTCAAATATAGACCCGCTTTTTTCCCCCAGATTTTTAAATTTGGATATAAACTGACCACTAAGGAAAAAGAGTAGACCTGGAATAGTTTTGAGCATAACTACCGAGCCTGTCGCGCTAACCCAGGCGCTCACCCTTGTCAGCCGCTGCACCTAGCACTCCGGAGCAAAGCGGTGAAGCTCAACACGCGCGCGCCGGTAAGAGGCGGCACAAAGGTATGAGGCAGTCAGCAGACATGATAATCAAGTGATTTCATGAGCAGTACCAGACCCTAGTTCTGTCTTATCACAATAACCGCCGTCCTACAATTTGGCGATGTTTTCTCGCGACTTTTAGCTCCTGAAATCGCCGTCATCGTCTGGACGTTTAGAGGATCTCGGCAATCAATTCGCCAGCGCATCAACCAACCAGCGCGGTTGACGAGCAATCTCAACACTTGGTTTCACCTTAATTTGAAGCGCAGTCGCTGCTACGAGCCAATGGGACACACAATCGTCAAAGCGCGACATCGTGGCATTCGTCCATCTTCCTGTGCGTGGTCTTTCATAGACTAAACGAGTCAGTGCAGCGAATCTTTTCGTGACTTGCGCTTTTAGTACGTGTTCGGGCCTCTGAGCTAGGATAAAACAAACTATACTGTGAGTAGAGACGATCTGAAATATATTTGTATCATTTTCATTTCCTCCTACTCCTCTAAATATTAGTCCATTAATAATATATACGTTCCTTTTTTTCTTTTCTTCTTGCTTTGCCCATCACGGCGCAGGTATGGCGAAATGTTTAGTAAAAATGTCACTTTGGCGCAAGATGTAGCAGACTTTTGTCCGAATTTGGCGCAAATGGCGCGGCACTTTCATCACTGAGCTTCCACTTAGTTCTTGACCTGTCACCGACTATAGGCCAGAACGCAATTCCGAAGGTTTGGTGAAGAAAGCCAAAGCACAGTTGGCCACATTGGATTCTTCCCCCCAGCCAATCTCTTCCACTCATTCTTTGCCGTCACTGACGTCATGGGCTAATGAACTATCTTTTTCAACATGGCGCGCGCTGTCTTCAAAGCCGTTCTCGCCGAAAGACGCCGACCGCACGAAGTGACGCGGGTTTAAGTCGCAAAACTGTGCCTGTGCGTGGTCTGTGCGACGATGTGAGAACTCACCGATCGTCTCGCCATCCGACTTAGTCGCCGCCGACGTGCTAACTGCTACGGATCCGTACGCCTCGTTGGACGAGACGGACGAGACCGGGGGAAAGCGCTGCCGATGGCTTCTCTTTATTCGTTTAGTGTTCGCCATTGAGACAAGCCGCGTTGTGCCCTGTGCCATCGCACGGGAAAACGCGTCCCGTCGAAACCATTGCAAAGCTTTCTCTACCCCGATGCCTCCCCTTCGTTCGTTTCGTGGTCGCCCTTGTGGCAATGAATGTCGCGCAAGTGTCGTTGTGTACGTGTTTCTTCGCGGCAGCGTGATACTGCTGCAGTCACACCACTATCGATGCTATACGCTGCGTGAAACACTGGAGTGATGCCACCGCCGTGCTGCCGCACCGAACTCAACCTGGTTCGCGGCTCGCTTTAATAAATGAAGGATGCCAACTCGTATGGCGCGTTCAAAGCGATATTTATTTATCCGTGAAGTTGGCGCCCTCGCCGGGTCTGGTTGTTGTGATCAGTCGGGGGTAAATCGGGTAAGCAGCAATTGCCTCGTACTCCGAATATCACGCATGATCCTGCCGTCACCTGAAACAATATGAGGTAGGAAATCTAGCAACATCTCGCCTCGTGCGAGATAACGCAGGTACCTTAGCCGCTTCGCGGCGATGTCGTCCCATCCAAAGAGCGGCGAGCCCGCGCCCGAAACCGACGTTGCCGATGTCGCCATATCGACCAAGTCACGGAGCGGGCGACGCACTACGTGATGTCAAAAAGCGCACAACCGGCACGACTCCGTCTGATCCGGAATCTCCCGGTGATGTGTTATAACAGCCCTCGGGCACGCTAACCAAGTGTCGACGTTCGTGACTACGGTACGCTTGGCCCTAGGGAGACCGATGACGCCGCGGGCAAGTCGCGGGAGCGACAGATATCCCGAGACGGACCGCGCTCTTCGATGGCTCATTCTGAAGCGCTCGCCGGAATCGAACATTTAGAACAAAAAATACGGCCATCCGCCGAAAAATACGTGCGATTGTCATTAGCAGATAGAGTTGATCGTGTTTCACTTATTTCTGAGCGTGAGAGGTATATCTTCAAGTTTCGGTTCAGTATCCCTCTAAGCTGTCGGCTGTCTGTACACCATTTACGTGTAGGTCCGACCGGGCAGCCAACGAATCCGATCGAGATAATTAAGCAGCGCCAATGAGTTCGTCGCCTTTATTTGCGTGTTAAAAAAAAAAAAAGAAAAAAAGATACCCCCGACTGAACTGACCAGGCAGAATGAGTGCGCCGCAGTCTCACGCTTCATTCCGTGACTGGTCTAGCCGGACTCCCAAAGACAAGGAGCGCCCTGATTGGCTCTGCGCGAACCTAGAGCCGGCCGCGGTCGGACTTGCAAGTGGAGCGGGTTAACGCAAGGCGGCGACGAAATTGAAACGCTACGAAAGAGAGAAATAAACGCGAATGAAAAGTGAATCGGTTCTGCCCCGAGCCAATGCTGATATTTTTTTATTTATTTATTTTGCTTTAGTGAGTAATTCGCAATGTTAAGGGGAACGCGTTACAAGTAATGGCGTTACCTGTAACGAGTTACTTTCTTCGATAATGTTGTAACGAACTCGTTACATTTTCAAAACAATAACGTGTAAGTAGTTAGGTTACCCGTCACATGTTCTTCCCAAAACTCTAAAAAAAAAAAAAAAATTCGCTCTAATGTTTTTGTGTGTTTTTAGGCGCCGAGCTAAATAATTTTTTTTTTTTAATTCTTTCGTTTTTTTTTTTTTATTATTAATATTTAGGTGAGCCAAAAAAAAAAAGAAAGATGAGGTAATTATGTTTAGTTTCTGGACGTCCATAATGTTTCTTGAAATGTGGCGCTTATGAATTCGTGTAACGTCAAAAGAGCAAAACGTGTGGATTCATAATTTAAAAAAGTAACGCCAAAGTAACGTGGTTTACTTTTTAACGGGAGCGGTAACGCGTTCTTTTTATTTTGAGGTAACGTAGGTCGGTAACGCGTTCCTTGTATTCGCCAGTAACCAACAACGCGTTTCGTTACTTTTTTTTTTTTTTTTTTTAAGATTACAACACTGTTAATACGTAGTCTCGGTTTTGGTAACGAAATCCTTCGAAGCTCAAAAGCGCTGCCTGAGGAGGTCGCTTGCCGTACAGTACAGGGTTGTTGTAGCAGAGCCTACTTTACAGGGGTAGACGCGGCATCCGTGTTTGTCGGCTCTATTTGTACAGTCCAATAACCGTTGTCAGGCGACGAGACATTGCTTAGAACAGCTCTGATTTATTTCAAATTAGGTACGATGTATTTCAAATTAGGTATGATAAAAAATTATCGAGGACGTGGAGCGTAAAGCTCGCGCGCTGGAACCCAAGCCCGTTTTTTTATCCGCTTTTGTCGCGTGTCGCCAGTGTGTCAAATAGCCTCCAACCACTTCCGGCTCTGAACTAGACGGCTGGTTTCGCAGTATTTGCGAAGTCAAACATACACGGTATCTTCGGGAAATGACCACGTATACCACTGCCAAACGTAATTCACTCTCATGATTAAAAAAAAACTTTTTAGTGAAAAATTAGAAAATATAAGAAAACTGGAAGTGTGTCGGGCTACCCAATAAATTGCGCCCCTGTGTTTGTTCCCAAACAAAAAAGGACGAATAAGTTAACATCGTGATGGCGCGCGTTCGTGCAATCATTTTAAAGGGGCACTGACACCCCAAAGGTCGTATTCTTTTTTATTGTCTAAAACGATGCAAGTTGTAGTCATAGACACGCAAAAAAAATCGCATCGCGAAAAAACATTTCCCCGCGCGCGCGCGCGCCTTTTTATTTTCGGCGTTTATATTTCCCGCACTCACCTCCTTGCTTCTTTTGATCGTTGACGTCAAAAATCAGGAAATTTAGAAGCTTTGTAGGCGACATTTCTATAACATTTAATAACGGCAATCGTAAAACATGTTTTTTAACGCAATGACGAACGCACTACGGCCTTTCTTTTTGAAATACCAAAAATCAGATTTCGGTGTGATGTCGCTTCCTGGATTTGTGTTCTCCTTCGGAAAACTTGGCGGCGCTCGAGCAGAGGCTTATCGCCGAGTCGGGAAAGAAACCGGTTTTCCCCGCGTCGGCTCCCTTCTATCCTGCCTGCTCACCTCCCCCTCTCTTCGGGTCGCGGTAGCAACGGCGCTTTGCTTCACAGCGTGGTGCGGAGGTCCGAAAGAAAGTCGAGTCGCAGGAGACCGCAAAATTTGACTCACTGCGCTGGCGCGGATCGCGCGGGAACTTCAAATTCGGCATTTGGAAATTGTTTTTTTAATTCACAAATACTGAATTCCCAAGTTTCGAATTTTGAGGGTAATGTACCGGCATCATTTTCAATCGTTTCGGATAATAAAATAAATTACGATTTTTATGTGTCAGTGCCCCTTTAACGCCTGTCGCAAGTTAAAGACCCCAGGCTAGCAGCCAGACATGTACGTAACGCGTTGCAAGTAACGAGTTAGTTCTGCCTAGCTACTTTGTTCGGTAACGAGTAACGTATTTACTTTTGAGAAACGGAACGAGTAACGTACTTAGTTACTGCTTATGCAAATAACAGTATTTATTTGTTTTTCTTGCAAAAAAAAAAGGGGGAGGGTGGGGGGGGGGGGGGGGTAACGTGTACGTGTCTGCTAGAGCCATATTGCACCCGCCAACTTGCCCACTGTACATTGGAGGCACTACAGGCGTCTTTAGGCAGAAACTAAGCTCCTGCTGTTTGAACATTCATACAAGAAATATGAATGATTTTATCTGCTTTAGAATGATGCTGGAAGATTAATATGTAACTATATTTTATTGCTTGTGCGTGAAAAAATAACATATATCCCGAAATTTACTTCGGTTAAACGCCCTAACGTAACCAAGAACCAGGCATCACGCTAAGAAGGGAGCAAATAAAAAAAATTAAATAAGCAATATTCGTGGATGAAGCATTGGGACATGTAATTCTAATTTGATCGGCATTAATAAGGTTTAAATATAACTCAACTGAAAGATGTATATATATATATATATATATATATATATATATATAATATATATATATATATGCAGAGTCGTAGAGGCTGGTTTTCTGAAAACCACAAACAGTTGAAGATATTTAAAAAGG
>NW_024610260.1:0-55761 GCF_016920785.2 Ixodes scapularis | reverse complement strand
ATTAGAGATTAAAAGATTAACACTTGTCAAAACATGGCGGTGTCAATACATGAAGCCAACGACACAAGATATTTTAAGCAAAATATAATTATTAAGGTTGTCCCACCGCATTTGATCCGTGAGTACAACACCAAGACTCTTAAAGCTAGCGAGGACTTCAATTTTAGTCGAATTAGAAGGATATCACGAGTAAAGGTAACATTCATGTTACATACAACATCTATTACATATTTTATCGGACCTACCTGCATATCACCAGCGTCATAGCTTGCACTATTTTTAAAAGACAAAAATGTGTGCATCACTTGCATATTAAAACTGTCTCAAGAAAGATCGAACTTTCACTTTTAAGTTCAACATACGCTCAAGGATTTTCGCCTAGATTATCTCTTTCCAAATTAACAAAGTGATCATTAAAAGCATTTGCTAGTAATGTTTCAGCAAGTTCTACATTATGCAGGCGGATTTTCTCAACTTGCTTTAATTCGTGCGAACGATTCAGGACATTGTTAAGCTTTTCCCACATGACGTCTGTTCGCAATGCCGTGGACACAAAGTAGTTATTAAAGTATCTAGCTCTAGCACTTCTTAATTACCTTGTACCTTACCATAGGATTTAAAGGGTTTAAGATGTCCAGGGTTCTTAGTGTTTATGAATATCTTGTACAAAACATTTTTTCTATTTTTTAACAAACGTTTTTAGGTTATCCATGTTTTACAATTTCTTTACGACAATTTCAAAGCTCTATGTGGAAAGCACGTTTTGCATATTTCCTTAAATCGGTTCAAATACACGTTATATGATTCGATCGCGTCTATTTCTTCATATACCTGGCTCCACTCTATCTCCAAAAGTTTGTATCTAAATTCAGAATGGCTATTCGCCGTAATATTTTGAAAGGTGCACCAATCCACTTCATTGTAGTTTTATCTATTCCTTTTTTTTTTATACACATAGACACGTCCCAATGGTCACTTTGATCTGTACTTAATAACCCCGATTTTATGCAGGTTAAGTAAAAAATTGTAATAAACAGATCGAGGAGTACTGGAAAGTCGATCGTAATTATTGTGGGTGATTTTATGAAATTCGTAAAGCCACTAATGTTAGTTAACAAATCTATATGCTTTTTGCTAGGGGTGTCTAGAAAGAAGCATGTTGAAGTTGAAATCTCCACGGAAAATAATATTATATTGATCTTCCGTAGCAAATCTGAAATAACCTTCTAGAAAATAACAAAAAGGAAACTAGATTACCATTTTGCGATCTATGAAATACCTAGACAATATTGTTATCCACAAAAAGGGACAGAACTCGATAGTCTTTAGTAAAGCATGAGTATTCTGGTAACAATTCACCTTGTATATTTTTTCTTAACATTAACAACACACACCTTCCGCGCCCAGCCGATCTGTTTAAAAATTAATGGTTATACATTGGTAGTTTAAAAACATCGTTTTAATAAAAATACAACGTTTCTGGAAAAAAAAGGGTTAATCAGAATACGTTGTCTCCAAAAAGGAAAAATCATAAAAAATACCAAGCTGTGTAGTTTTTCTTTATGGCAGATCGAGTGTTTAATTGTATGCATTGAAAAGAACTAGAGTGCTCATTTCCCATGTGGTCATTTATTTCAGATGTAGAAAAGGATTTTTTTTTCTGTCATAGTTGGTAAAAAGACAACATGAACCAGAAAACTACAACAATGCTCAGCTCCAGTACAATTCTCATCTTCATAAACATCTTCAAGACACATCAAGAAAAATATTTAAGGCACGTTTAAATGAACAGCTTTTGACACCAAAGCCTTTATAGTCATAACTTATTATTGAATATTCAAACAAAGATTCATAAACTAAATTAACAAAAAAAAAAGACCCCCCCCCCCCCCCCCCCCAAAGCGACTTCCCCACCCTTTTTGTACGCTTGGTATACTCTTTCACGTTTACATCCTGAGAGCCTCACACCGTCATTTCTGCATAAAAGCCAAGTTTTACGAAATGTCAAGTTATCGAATAAATAGTTTAAATAGATACACGGATGCGAAGAACTGTACTCTCGCTGCAAACAGTATTAGGCAAACCCCCAAAGTCAAACTGTTTCAACGAAAGAAAAAAAAATTAAACTATTAATGTGCACGCGCGTTGGTGTAGCCGAGCTGTGTGCACCATTTCTTTTTGTCCCTTCAATTCTTTGCTTTCGAAGAAGCGGAAAGGACACCAAACGATCGTCGACTGCGCCCCTTCAAAAAGCTCGAGACAATTAACAACGCCCTCCTCAGTTATAGTTACTACGACAGGGATAAGAGGAAGTTTTCGTAGACCGTAGACCGCCTTGACGGTAGAGTTCGGGGTATCGTAGCGGGTTGCGGAGAGCGTTGCGAGATGGCGGATACGATCTACGAAAATTCCCTATTGTCCCAACAACGGAACAAAGCTCTGTTTTTTGCTGAATGAATTTCAACAAAGAAATTGACTGAAGAGGATGTGACATTAACTGTCATGCTGCTCAAAAGGTATTAGAACACTTGTCAACTTTGAACGATAAAAATTTTTTTTAGCGCTGTTTTTCAGAAAGCTTCAGGTTGCCCACATTCCTGTCACACTTTTCGTGCGTCATGTGTTCTTTTCACAATATCAGTGCACGTCGGTAATTTATGACAACTTTCAGCCAGGGCTGGGCATAGATGCTCTAAAAAGTATTCGCGAATTCAAATACTAAGATACATGTGTTTTGAAGCCCAAATACAGATATAAATGTATCTCAGTATCTGTATTTTGGGCTTCAAAACACATGTATCTTAGTATTTGTATTCGCGAATACTTTTTAGAGCATCTCTGCCCATCTCTTTTATGTAACTGGGTATCCCTGAGATACTTTTGTAGAAACGACGAAAAAGTATTCCGGAGTACAGATACAGATACATATAGAAATACATTTGTCCCGAAAGTGCTACGTAGGGAGGGTGTAGTTCGCGGCGAATGCGTACGGCAATTTATGCTTGTGCTCCTCTCTTTGTGCCAATTTATGCACTACACCTTACATGGAACTCTTTAATTATCATAAAGGCCGCTAAAAAGCATGTCACCTCCGTTAAACCACATGGTTGCAGAACGGTAGCGACTGCATACCTGGCTTGACCAAAGGCGTCTGCCCGAAATGAACCCTGTTTTGCCGCGAAAGCGCATCTCAAATCGCCGTTTCATATGCTTCTGTGTCACCCATAGTGTGGGGAGATTGGTCAAAAGGGCCGTACTTTTCTCCACTCAACTCCTTTACAGCGTTCGCTCTGATAAATTGAAAATGGAAATAATGGAGCTTTGTGAGACGAGCTGATTTTGTTATTCTAGCAAGTAACCTTATTTAAACCAAAGATTATTTTTATGTTGGTCGCCGAGATGGATGATGTTATGGGCGTGTTCATATTATGAAGTCGGGAGCAGCTTGCACGAAACAGAAGTTTCTTATCTTTTAAATGTATCTTAAAAAGGACAACAAATATAACGAGATGCCTAGGTCTGGCAAGGTATCACGATACAAGCGATACATCTAAAATGTATTTCACTACTGAGATACAAATACATTTTTAAAATGCATCTCGATACAAAGATACAGATACTCGAAAGTATCTCGACGATACTATGGCGATGCATTTATATGGCGATACTGCCCACCCCCGCTTTCAGCGATGGTGGTACCGCCGTCTAGGAATCGCGCTTTCTTGCTCCTAGATGATCGACTTCAAAATGAAGGTGCTTGCTATTTAGCTCGTATTTTACAGTTAGAATTACTCATGTCACTGTGGGGGGGGGGGGGGGGGGGGGGGGCTCTTGTCCCCTGCAGGTGCTGCTTCAGTTAGGAGCTTGTTCTCCTGCAAGCTGTATTTCTGTGCATCAAACAGCTCATAACAATCACGACCAAACTGTTTCGTTTCCTTTTGTCTCGACAGTTAAGAGGGAAATAAATATAGGCAAAATGACCGGCAGTCATGATTTCTAAAGCCCTCCTTCCATCTTTCTCCCGCTCGTTAGGCTTTTTTTTTAGTTTTATTTGTTATTAATACCGAATTTCTAGAACGTACAAAGACAGAATCAGACTTCAATTTTTAACAATGTATCAACTTCAAAGTATTTTTTAGTCTATACACAATTTTTAAATGTCGAAATGATGTAACGTAAGCAAAGCCATGTACATCGTGTCTCAAAATAAAATTTACACACTAAAATGAACCGCAGAAGGCAGTGACTGGATGCAACAAGTTGTAGCTTACCTCGAATATGTCATTTACTAGTCCCATTTAGGGACTAAAATTTCAAGTTTTAAGTCAGAGCACAAAAGACAATAAAAACAAAGACTTTCAAAAGTCTGCTTTTGTTGAAAAAGTAATTTTTCATTCATCATTTTGCCGACACTATAACCCCAGGCAACAGAAACGTTTGGCCAGAAAATGGCCAATGGCTGAATTTAGCTCGGCACCCGCCTGGCCAGCACGGTCACTGGGAAGCAGCTGGCCAAAGGTCACCAAAATATCACTGTTAAGTCTCCGGCCACGGAGTCTTAGGTTTTCCATTGGCAACCAATTACCAAATTATGTTCGGCAAGGGCTTGGCCACCATGTCTTCGTTTTCTCCCTGGCCACCCGCCCCAACAAGAGGATCAGCACTCATCCGGCCAATGTTCACCGGCAGGAACTTGGTCAACGAAGACAAAAAAGTTCCCGGTAGAAGGCTCGAAATGACTACTCTTTTCATCCCCGCACACCGGTCCAAAAAATATCATCAGCACTGGTCCGGCCAATGTTGACGGCAGCAACTTGATGAACGAAGACAAAAAAGTGCCCGGTGGAAGGCTGGGTACTGACTACGAATTTCTACCCCGGCCACCAGTCCTTAAAGCCCCATCAGCACCTGTCCGGTCAATTTTGACATGCAGGAACTTGATCAACGAAGACAAAACAGTGTCCGGTAGAAGGCTGGGTATTGAGTACTCTTTTCATCGACGGCCACCAGTCTTAAAAACATTCTCAGCACCTGTCCGGCCAATGTTGACCGGCAGCAACTTGTTCAATGAAGACAAAAAAGTGTCCAGTACAAGGCTGGGTACTGACCTCTCCCTTTATCCCAGGCCACCAGTCCGAAAAACATAATAAGCATCTATCTGTCCAATGTTGACTGTCAGCAACTTAATCAACGGAGATTAAAGGAAAATGAAAGACGTTTACAACTCCCTGTAACGGCGAATCAGAGCGCAGCTCTTGAGGAGGAGGAGGAGGGGAGGGTACTGAGGTTAGGGTATGCCCCTCCTCCCCACCCGTACCCTCTCCCCCTACCCTCCTCCTTCTCCCCTCCTCTCGTGCTCCTCCCCTCGTCCTCTGCTCCTCCTCCTCCCCTCCTTTCCTCCTTCTCCTGCTCCTCTCTTGAGGTATTTCAATTTTCCGATATACCGTCCTAAACCAACACCTCCTAGGAGAGAAGGCCGTAGCGCTCTTCTCGTTACGTCGCAAAGGAAGGCCATCGGGGGCGCGAGTCGAAGCGAAAGCAACGCGCGTGAATCGACCGTCGTAACGCGCTTTTAGTCCCACACGCGTGTCATATTAGCTAAAAGCAAAGCTGCACATAGCAACGGGGTTGGGAAACATTTTAGTACACGGGCAAAATATTACACCGCTAAATAATCGGTACGAAATGGCACGAGGTATGCGCATAAGACGTCTATAGAAAAATGCAATTGTGTTAAGTCGAAAACACTGAGTCACGCAATTATTGCTACAGGAATGCATATTTTATACCAAAATACTTCGACAAAATTGCGAGACGCGCAGTGATTTTATACAGCAAGACAGCTCACAGTTATAAATCAGGTAGACGTAGTCAACGCGAACACGGTGAGACAAGTATCACTTACGGGCATGCATGCAATATTATCGCGTGCAGTCACTGAATTCTTGCATTATTCCCCGCCACATGGCAAAATTAATGTAATTTCGATCGAACGACATTATGGGATTGACAAATCAGCTTGCGACGCTCGTATATTCACTCAAGACCGTGGGCTGATTAAATCCCATGTCATTATATGAAAATATATTAACTTTTTCGTGTGGCAGGGTAACTAAACTTACTATTTAATAAGACGAAGGCTACGGTCAGCCCAGTACTACAAGAACTGCGAAGACTACCTTTCGCAGTACGCGAAAACGTTTTTGAGGAGCCGGCAAGGTTGGAGGACACCGGTGTCATTGAACGCGTCGATACATCGGAGTGGGTATCTCCCATGGTGGTTGCGCGGAAGAAAAAAGGAGACATCCGGCTCTGCGTAGACTTGCGCAAGCCAAATACTTCAGTTATTGTTGACTCCCATCCTCTTCCGTGTCCCGACGAGCTCTTCCACCGGCTGTCGGGTGCAAAAATATTCAACAAGTTAGATCTCTCGTCAGCGTACCACCAGTTGGGCCTGACAGAAGAAAGTAGAGACCTTACTGCCTTCGTGACGCATGAAAGTCTATTTAGGTTCACCAGGTATGTTTCGGGCTGGCTTCCGCCGCCCCTGCTTTCCAAAAGCTGATGGACTGTATCCTTAGAGGCACCCAGGGTACCATCGTCTGTTTACCTCGATGATGTGCTCATCTTTGGAACAACAAACAAGGAACATGACGTCCGACTGAGTGAAGTCCTTACCCGCCAACAAGAGGCGGGCCTGAAACTGAACAAAAACAAATGCATTTTTTCAGTGCCACAGCTTCAATTCCCGGGACATGAGATCACTCCTAGGGGGATAAAGCCATGTGAAGATAACGTCAGGGCTATCATGCAAGCCTCTGCTCCCACAGACGTAACGTCACTACGATCTTTGCTCGGTCTCCTAACGTACTACCTCAGGTTCTCAGGTTCGTTCCCAACTTCGAAACCATCGTAGAGCCTCTACATGCACCCCTACGGAAGAATGTTTCATTCCAGTGGAGGAAACAACAAGAGGAAGCATTCACCCCAGTCAAACACCTGATTTAGAGCTGCGTCCCACTCGCCATTTTTGATGTGACACTTCCTATCGTCGTCAGAACGGACGCATTAAGCAACGGGTTGGGCGTGGTATTGCAAGAAGTACATCCAGATGGAATACACACCGTCTCATTCTTATCACGAACACTTTCTAGGGCAGAGCGCAACTACTCTACGGGAGAGAAAGAAGCTTTAGCATGCCTTTGGGCCATCGAGAAGGGGCATGTTTTTCTTTTTGGCCGACATTTCAAGCTCAAGACGGACTACCAGGCTCTTGTGACTCTGCTTTCTACTCAGAAAACCGGTCGACAACCGATGAGAATAGCCAGATGGGCCATGAAACTCCTAAAATACGATTACGGGATTCACTATCAGAAGGGGAACGAAAACGTCGTGGCAGACGCACTTTCTCGTCTGCCTGCACGGAACGGTTCCAACCACTCCGAGACATGCGAAGGTGTAGAAGAATTCACTTGCCTGGTACACAACCTATACTCGATTGACATACAAGAGGTCAAAAGTGAAACGAAACAAGACCCTGATTTGCCTCGGGTAATACAGTGTATCAGAACGGGATGGTGTCTCGAGCAGCAACGAGACACCAGCACTGTCCCCATACTACAAACTACGAGAAGAGCTCTCCTGGGTGGACGGCGTACTACTGCGGGGAGAAGTGCTGGTGCACCTACCTCAATCCGACGGAGACTAATTAACTTAGCACATGAGTCACATCCGGGTATTGTGAGAACGAAGAAGTGTATACGTCAGCGCTTCTGGTGGCCCAGGATGGACATTGAAGTAGAATCTTGCATCAAAGACTGTAACGCATGTCAGGCAAACGACAAGACAGTGGTTACAGCAGTACCACCTCTTCAACCTGTGGCACTTCCATCAGGCGCATGGAAGCAGCTAGGAATCGACATTGTTGGACCGTTTTACCAACTTCCTCCAAAATTTAGATTTGCGATTACTTTGGTAGACTTCTTCAGCAAGTGGCCAGAGGTCGCTTCTTGTACTCGAGTAACAGCTGAAGTTGTTTGCAACTTTCTAACTACGATTTTTAGTCGAGAAGAATACCCGGACGTGATTGTTTCGGATTATGGTTCGCAGTTTCTGTCTTGCACATTCCGAGAGTTCCTGGACACAAGAGGAATTTCTCACCGTCGGTCTGCCATCTACCACCCACAGGCCAACTGACAGGTGGAAAGATTCCACAGAGTTCTAAAAGGGTACGTCCGGACTATCATACAAGAACAAAGTAACATTCGTACTAGCCTGACAGTTCTTGGGCGTCTACCGAAGTACACCACATGCGGCGACGAAACTCTCCCCGGCTGAACTGCTTCATGGCCGTCGAAGGCGGACGAAAATGGACATCGTCGGATTTCCAAATTTCGAGAAACTGGCTTATACCGAGATGCAGCAGCTCCGTCAAAGCATCGCCGATTACCAGCGACGGAGCAAGCAGTACACAAACGAAAGACGCAGAGCAAGACCCTTTAAAGGGAGCGTGGGAGATTATGTGCGCGTGAAACTTCCCACACACCACGCGAAGGGAACACCAGCGTTCGGACAACCCGAACGAATTAAAAAAGCAGTTGTCTAAAACACGTTTGTTACATCTGGAGGAGGATGTTGGAATTCGTCGCGGTTATCGCGAGCATATGTTCCGGTAGGATCACAGTCACATGAGGACAACACAGGGCCCGGGGAAGATGCTGCAGATGCGGAACAACCGCTTCCTCTGACTCTACGAAGGTCCAACAGTAGCAGGAATCCACAGGACAGATTTTACCCTTAAGGAACTTTTCTTAAAGGGGGGATTATGTTGTGTCTGATATCCGTCGGAAAGAAGTGCTCGCAGGGGGTGAAGGAGGAAGACGAGGAGTGAATGGAAGATGATGAAACAGCTAATCTTTCGTCCAGTTGTCTTTAAGTTCGTGTATTAAAATACAACAGTTGCGAGCTCTGGTGCGCTTGAAGATTCGGAGCGGTGACAGTGTACTTAAAGACTACGTCGAGACAACTTTAGTCAATGCAACGCACCAGAGCCCACAAGTACAGAACAAAATACTTGTGGCTTGTGGTAGGCTGTTGCAGCAGGCAATCGTTAGTCACGTCAACAGTGCCAAATGCTTCGCGCTGCTCGCACAAAAAACCACAGACATCTCAGGTACGAAATTCCGTCGTGTTCACTGATTCACATTTTTGTTTAACAATCGGGCGCCTCTCGCCGGAGATGCTTGAATGTTTATCTAAAAAATTGTTGCGCCAAATTTCGGACTCTTCTACTGACATCTACGGTGCATCAGACTCTGCTGTTGAGGCACTATAACAATATACAATACCGAGCCTGTAACGTTCACTGATGTACAAAAAGGTACAAAAAAACTCAGAAGATCATGTTCGTTTTTCGAATTTGAGATGTTTTGCCATTCGGAAAGAATTAGACTATGCAAGAGCGCCGTCTTACATTATATCTGACTTTTTACAGCACTCCCGTAAGCTTTGTAAGTCTTTGGTGTGGGACCATATTAGTTGGTGCACATATGAGAGAAAAACAAATTTCAGTTAAATAAGTTGCTAACTTGGGGATGACGCACTTTCGTCTTTTTTTCTTTCAGGAGCGGAGCAGATGTCGGTATGCGTCAGATACCTGCTGAACGACAACCTACGCCAAGAATTCCTAACCCTCGTTGAGGTCACGAACCTGTCTGGTCAAGGCCTAGCATCCACACTGATGATATTTCTTAAAGACAAGCATGTGGAAACTGTCTACATGTGTGGCCAGGGATACGACAGGGCGGCAAACATGTCTGGTCGACTAAACGGAGTTGAAGCGGTAATCCAGCAGGAGCACCCCGCGGCGCTCTACATGCACTGTGCAAGCCATTCATTGAACCTCGCGCTCTGCCACTCCTGCAGCATTCCTGAAATACGCAAGGACTTTATGAAGTGTGTACATTTTTTAGAAAGTATGCAACGAAGTCCGCGGTGCTAAAACAAAATATTGATAAACAGCAGTCCGGAGTAACAAACCGGTGGCTTAATTTGTTCTGCGAAACTCGTTGAGTTGAACGCCACGATGCGGTTCAAACTTTCGTGGAGCTTTACGAAGCTGTTGTGTCTAGTCGATAGCCTCGAAGGTGAAGCTGGTGGCGAAGCGTCAGCGAAAGCTCATTTGTTGCTAAAATGTTCGTTGACTCCAACGTTCATCATTACCTTTAGCATTCCAGCCAAGGTGATGTCGTTGACGCTAACGCTCTTGAGAGAGCTCCAGGCAACATCACTCGACCTCATCAGAGCTTTCAGTTACGTCGCGGACTTGGAGTCAGCAGCACTTGAGTCGCGTGAATCGGGCTTCCCGGAAATATTCTCGGCCGCCATTAAAATGGCCTAGACACCGTTGAAATGCAGATGCCG
Source organism: Ixodes scapularis (assembly GCF_016920785.2). Lineage (NCBI taxonomy): Eukaryota > Metazoa > Arthropoda > Arachnida > Ixodida > Ixodidae > Ixodes > Ixodes scapularis. The sequence goes on along the minus strand of NW_024610260.1, from coordinate 45,339 downwards.
CGAGTAACAAGTCGGTAACGTCACCACTCTAACATTCCAGGTGGAAGCACGGAGAACATTTTAAGCGCACCGTGTTCCTTCGTTTCATGGATTACCTGATCACGCAGTTAGATGGGAGATTTGAAAAGCACCGGCATACGTTGTAATTACTTTCGTCGCTTCTGCCTGCAAAGATCTCTGAAAGCAAGGCTGCTGCCGGTGCTGAAGATTTTTCGGATCACTATTCGGGCATGGTTTCAGTTCCTGAACTCCCAATCGAGCTGCTCATATGGGCTACCAAATGCAAGAGGGAGAAACGTGAAACGCCCGTCACGTGTGCGCTACAGGTGGTCACCTTCTGTCCGGAGGGCCTATTCTCAAACATCCATCGTCTCTTCAAGATCCTAGCTATACTCTGCCCGTAACAACGGCGGAAGCTGAGAGCTCGCTCTCTTCATTACGACGGTTGAAACCATACCAGAGAGCGTCCACTTCGAATGAGCGACTGCTTGGTTTAGCGCTTTTAAATGTTCACTGCGACATTGAAGTTGAAGCGGAGGATGTCATGAATATTTTTTGCCGTAAACACAAGCAGCTGTATCTTAATGTGAACGCGCTTGGCATAAATGAGGTGATCAAAAGAGCCTGTAATTTGCTTTCTGAAATAACTTGTCACAGTTACTTTTATATTTGTTGTAATATCTACTCGAAAGTACTCAAGGTATGCGTGAGCGCAGCGCCACCCATTGCTTACAGTGACAACTGTTTTTACAATACCTTTAATATTCCTAACATCACTGATATTGTTTGATATTATCCCAATCTGTTCATTTTATTATGTTCGCTTTGGTTTGATTGAACTGTTAGTGAGGATAGTTTGTTATATTTTGCCTTGAAATTGCCATCCTTCACCCCACAAACGGTTCGAAATATCCGTTCTCTATATATCTGAGATCAAGTTCCGCATCCTATCAAATAAATGTGAATGAAGAAATATTGGCTATTCTATTCATTTTAGCCTTTTCTACCCCACAAACACTTTTCCCGAAAGCATATAAGTTGGAGATAGTCCGCGCTCCCCTTTTGCTGCTTGCCCCGTGCAAAACTGACTGCTTTAGCAGGTGAGCGAGTGGGTTGCGAAAAGGGGGGAGGGGGGGGGGGGGGGAGTTTCGGTTTTTGGGGAAATTTCGACCCCCGCCTCCCCCCCCCCCCCCCCCCCTTCCCCTTTCCCCGCCACTGGTACGCTGCGTAGACAGGGCCCAGCTCTCCATCCATGCTTCAAATTGACGGCACGAGCTCCCGCTTGTAAAGGTTCTAGAATACGGTCTACTAAAAGTCCCTATGGTATTAGCGGCGAGATGTTTTGGTGGCGCCCTCGTTCCGTTACTTTTCGTTACATATTTACCTTGTAAGCAACAAGTTCGATGGTGTTTGTAGTGGGCATGGTGGAAGCCTCAAATCATAGCGGTCTCAAAGCAACACTGCAAACACCGTCAAAATTTAAGTTCTTACATTCCTTTAATTTCCGTCGATGAGACACCCTTTGCTGACGTCATAGTCAGCATTCGGCCAATTGTGGTGGGCCGACCACAGCGACGCTTTCGGTCGCTCACGTCGCCAATAGCCATGTGCGCGTATGCTGAGAGCGTGCTGATGGCGAGCTTCCGCAAATCTTTTGCAGTGTGTATTGCACACCATCAAGATTTTCGGTCTTTGCGACCTTTTAGTGTGAGCTCGTTCTGAGCATGCGCTCTAAAAAGTGCCTTCAAATTAGTGGGGAAAGTTGCGCGTGAAGTTGCACTGCCGTTCTCTAAATCGTGAAGTCTCATTTCTCAGATTTGGGACGTTCCAAGTTAGCAAAGTTTTCCTTGCGGTAAGTTCATTGTGACGATCACCCCGACATCGACTATCTCGCTGACAGCTGGAAAATAGTTGGTCTTCCAACGAGCGCAAGTTGCATGGAACTTAAGTTTTGAAAATGTCTAGTTTCTTCCTGGTTTTTCTTTCTTTCCTCTGCAAGCTTACATAGTGACCCTTCCGTCTTCTGAGGGCGGTAGCGCTATGAGTTGACTGCACATGTTTATACTTTATGTTTATTGTTTTATTGATGCAGATGTAGAACCATTTGTCACACAAGATCTACTGAAAGTAGTAAAATTAGAGAATTTTACAGGCTTTTTATTTGTATCCTTCGCGAACTTCTAAATCTACATATACCCCTCTCGAAGACGAATAATTTATGCCTTTCCTGCAAACATGTTTTCCTTTTTTTACTTCGTGTGTTTTAGGGCTGGTTCACACATTTACGAATGCATACAGCCGGAGAGGATAAAAACCGGTTGTAAGCCTCTTGTGACTGCTTACGACCGCCTCTCAGACGGTCATAAGCAGTAACAAGAGGCTTAAAAACTTGTTTTTAGCCTCACCAGTAGTAAGCAGTCGCAACTGTGTGAACCAGCCTTTCAAGGGAAACTGAAGGGCTCCTGTAATTAAGGAAAAACACTTAAGTCGTCTTCATTTGGATTTCAGGATAAGACATATTAAGCTAATATTTCGGATTGATGTGCCAAGTAGCCATAGCAGCACTTTCCGAATACCGCTGAAGACCCTCCTTTCAGGTGGGAGGAGAAAATCGTGACTTAATGTACAAAGATTTCAACATTTCCGCGTATTCCGCCAACCTGATTCGCCCAGTGAAAAAGCGCTGCATGCGTTCCTTCTCAAGCGGCAAGCGCAGCAAGTCAGTTGAAACCTCTGGGTATGACATCCTACCCGCGGGTTCGTTTTTTTTTTTTTTTCGTTCTTTTTAGCATTTAATGATACCATCTGGTCAAATGTTTGTGATTTTCAAAATCACAGGACAAACATGCACTAGAATTCACCTCAAACTATTTTTGTTTTTCTGTCAAGAACCTCTACGAAGTATAGCAGGATGCATTCTTGCTATTCACTGGTAGAGGTGTGAGAATACCGGTTGGAATTTAATAGCCCAGTGTCATTCCTAGCTTGAACACTACAAAGAAAACAGATTGCCGTGGCTTTCCCTTCGACTGCGAAAGTCATAAATGAGGCAGAGCTATTTGGTTTGAACAGGTATTCAAACTCAAACTCAAACTCTTTATTTCTCTCCATTTAGAGAGGGGAGAGATATAATACCTCTAATAATATTGAACGCCGTGTGCACGCGTGGAAATGCGTATTAAAGGGATGGGTGAACCAAATTCATAGGCACACGTAAACGGTTAAAGGAGCATGCCTTTAAACCAACTACAGTCCGTCGCAAACTAAAGGACGTAGGGCGAGCGAAAGAAAGACCGGGGAGGAAGAAACAGGCGGAACGCCGGAAAGAGGAGGAGGTTTGCCCCACTCCTTTCCAGCGTTCAGTATGCTTGTTCCTCCCCAGCTTTCTTTTCCCTCGCCCTACCTTCATGAGCGGTAACTTACTATTAGCCCCGAGAATTTCGCATGGCGCCCCCTCACGGCGAACCGGGGTGACGTCACGGCGAATACAGAATTTTCCCCTGACTCGCCCTGTCGAGGCTGTGACAACGTTTCATCCATTCCTATCTTTTTTTTTGCGTATTTCTTGTTGGAAGTGTAAATTTTCATATGTGGCTTTATTGAGGTATGTCCTGTAGCTGCAGGCCAAACTTCAACCGACATTTCGGGCATGGTTGACAGGGCAGGCAACGCACGAACTGCAGCTGGTATATGACAATAAAGAAATACGGCCCTAATTGCAGGAGCATCACTTTAGGTTTACATCTCTCACAACCCGTGCTGCCGATGATTTGAATGAATTGGCAGATTATTAGAGCCGGATGCGAGATCCCGAAGCGGAGTCCTTCCCCTGACGTCACGATACACCTTACTTAATCAGGGCGCGGCGCCCGCAGCGACGCTCGTATTCACTCTTGGGGCTGCAAGGGATGTTCAGAGAATCCAAACGGAACCGAACCCAAACCGAAAACCGGAACCGAACCGTTATTTTTAGCCGAACCAGATTTGAACCGAAGCGAGATCCTTGACGCCATTTTGAAACTGAACCATAACTGAACCGAAAAAAAATAAATAACGGTAACCTGTTTAAAACGGTTCAGGGTAATTTTTTTTCCCTTCTGTTAATATCACTAAACCAATGTTTTAGAATAAAAATTGGCATAGCTCTGAATTCCTATTATACGAACATATCGTCATATACAGAATTTTAATGTATGAGAAATTGTGGGTTTTTGTGGCACTTTTGTATTGGCACTATAATTAATCATGTGTCACGGGGTCATGTGACCTCATGGTGTCAAGACAGGCTGTCAAGTTTTGTCCCGTGACCTGGCCCCGTGACGTCATGCAACGTAGGCTTACTGCGTCAAGTCGATTTAAACTGGCGTGACTTACTGCTAAATTGGCGCGACTTACTGCGTCATGTGAATTTAAATTGAGAACCCCCACTAGATTCATTAGCTCGGTTAACAGTGTTATGTTACATGATATCATGACTTCGCATCGCAAATCACGTGATACCTAACGTACTCGAGTGTCATGACCCCGATTCGAGTGCTCGGGTTCATAACAATCAGCATCGCCCAGCATTCGGTTAATGGCTCATGTTAAATCAAAGATGAGAACAGCCTAACTCTACCATGCTTCATGTTTGCCAACCCCAGTGCATGACTATGATGAACACTGGCTCGTCAGATCACGTGGCCGCTTGTTCTAATGAAGGGCTGAGGAATGGAAAGCTGTTTTTTTTTATGTTATCTTTGCCTATCATTGCGCGGAGAGAAAAACGAATGGATATTTTTGCAAGTTACCAACGTGAGGAATTAGTTCTTAGCGATATTTACTCAAAACACAAAAAAAATGTTGCACGACCCATTTTGAGGCACCCAAATTTGTTTTCGTTGTTGCTGTACTGCCTCAGAAGGTTGCTTCCGAGAATAGAAGCATTGAAAGGACTAAATGCGACTTATTAATCCGACATATACATTGGATTACAAGTGTGTTCGGGAGGGATACCTTAAAAGAACAATATATGGTAGACAGCCGAACTTTGAAAGCCGCTTTAAGTATCACAGGAGTGTTGTTCTCAAGTTCTTCCCCAAGCATCGACCAGTATCGTATTTTGTTTAAAGTGCGCAGTCTTTGGGTGTAAAAAACAAACCAAGGGAGGATTACTTCTAACAAGTGACACAAACATAATTGTCGAATGAACACCCCCCAAACGAAATAGGGAGTCCATGCATGAATAAAAAGTATCCTTTAAAGAAGCAACGAACACAATAAAAAATTTGTGGGGAAGGGGGAGGGAGTGTACTTGTAGAAACGTACCGTGCTGTAAAAGCTCCTCTGGCCCCCATCTTCGGCACAGACCAGAAAGCATGTTCACGGAAACTGCTTTGTTTGGAAAAACACGCTTGCCAGAAAGTGCGTTTTCATAGCAGCAGACGCTCGCGCCCTTCTTTACGACGCTGCACGAAGCAATAATAAATTCGTGTCTCAGAAATACTTGGCTTGCACTGGGCGTGAACCTTCTGCAGCGTGCATCTGCATCACCGGATTTGATTTTTTCAGCAAGAAAAAATTGCAATGACCACCAATCATTAGCGCGATGACGTCACGTGCAAACCGTATTAAGCAGTTACGTTTTGTGGTAAAATGCGATCTTCGCAACACTAGCAAAAGCAGATGTCCGAATTGTAAAGTTCCGCAGTATATATAGCAGTCTCACGATGATATACGGCAGCTGTAATGAAATGTTAGAGCGCCTTACTTATGAAGAACAAAGTTGTAAAGTGAGGGCCCAAAACAAGTACACATAAAACCGAACAAACATTAGACATGGTTGAAAAAAAACCGAGACTGCGGGTAAACGACACAACACTAAAAAGTCTCTAACAGAGCTGAAATATTTTATTTTCCGAAATCTGGTTATAGCCCCGTGCTGCCGAGTAACGTCCTCTCGTGTCAGTCTCAAGCGGTTATGTGAACTTCATACAGTCAAATTTGTTGATGCCAATAAAATATATTTCATTACTGACTGAAAATTTGACAACATAAATGAATAACCGATCTACTTAAAGATATACACCGTAAAAAAATGCTACCCAAATTACTTGAAAAATGCTCTGCAAATAATTTCCGACGTTTATACCCTTAATAGGCACATGTATATGTGATTTCAGCTGTGTTAGAGACTTTTTAGTGCTGTGTCGTTTACCCGCCGTCTAGGGGTTTTTTCAACCATGTGCAATGTACACCAGCTCGTTTGCGCCCTTACTTTTTGTTCATCAAACATTAGTGTTCCGAGGCGGTATTTCGCGAGGTTTTGAGTTCATGCAAGCTCATGCACAAATGTGTCTGATGTTAGGATTATATGAATTCCCTTCTCTCCTTCGCGCTATTTATGAGTAATTAGGGATATTATTGCATTCCTTTGTCTTTTGTTTTGCAATAAGGCATTGCGTATTGAATTCTTTTGTGGAATGTCATGTATTATCTCTTTCTTTTTGCACATTTCATGTATTTGCCTTCAGATCCATCGCGTGAGCACAAAGTCATTTTGGCATATAGGCCGCGAACCGGCCAAACAGCGAACAAAAAGCACTTTTCCGCAAATCGGCTCAACAGCTGACGTATTTTTGAGTAACGTCCTCTCGTGTCAGTCTCAAGCGGTTATGTGAACTTCATACAGTCAAATTTGTTGATGCCAATAAAATATATTTCATTACTGACTGAAAATTTGACAACATAAATGAATAACCGATCTACTTAAAGATATACACCGTAAAAAAATGCTACCCAAATTACTTGAAAAATGCTCTGCAAATAATTTCCGAGATTTTTACCCTTAATAGTCACATGTATAAGTGATTTGAGAGAGCCATAGACGAACCTCTGATTGTAAAGCTAACTTGTATAACTATGTGTGCTTGACAAATATATAGTTTCTCAAAGATATGGAAGTCTAGTATTGTCTCTTTCGTTTATGTTATGAATAGCAATTTTATGTGTACGTGGGCTGGACAAAAACAAAGCACACAGAAGCAGGTGGTGGAACTATGACGATTACGCAGACTGATCATCAGAAAGTGACCAATAAGGGGTCAAGAAACGATATCGGGTTGGAATATTTATGACTATACAGAGGCGTAATGGTCTGGCCCAAGTATACTCGCACGGACGGCCACTGATTCAGAAGCTTCTTTCTCGCGGTGAAAATGCGAGGATAAAAGGGAATTATTTATTTCAGTCTTGCCTTCGCGAACTTTTCTGACGTAATTGTTTGATTGAAACCACCCGCTTGACGACAGTCGAGCGAGGCTCATGGATTGGACACGAGAACTGCGTAAGCACTCGACTTCAATATGAAAACAATCAATGCCTCGGCGGATACTCGGATAGCGGCTCATGTCCAAACACCGCGGTGATGGGAATAGCCGTACTCTAACAATGCTTGGCGCTCAGCACGCCTTTTCTACTTTTCCAGCCCGAGCGCGCAGCTATGATAAACGTTGGCCACGTGGCCGCTTTTTCTGGCTCGGAATTGAGGGGATAAACGATGCTCATATCACTCGAACTTATTGGCGGACTTCCACTACTCAAAAAAAAAAACACACACACACAAAAAAAAACAAGAGAAGTTTATTTGGGTATTAACTTTAAGAAGTGATTTTGAGTAGTAATTAGCGAAAGTATAGAAATAGTTCCGTTGCCAGTTTAACTAGTTGCTATGTCAAAATACTACTTTATGCTTCACAAAGGATCATCAATTATCAAAAGTTGTGCTTGTTCGCGAGTGGAATCGACCGGCATCTTTTCAAGAACAAACCTCAGCAGCCAGGCTATGCCATTTTTTTTTTTCGTATAAGAAAGTGCTTACTTGGGGATCGCTAGTTTAGGCCAGATTTCATCTGAGTATACGAAGGTGCATATAGATTAGAGTAAAATATTTTGATCACTTTTTTTTGCATGATTCTTCTCTTGCATCGTGATGTTGAGTGTAAGCAATTTTGGTTAGGAAAATAAGCGTTGTGGTGGCCGCTTAATGTTCCTGTGAAACATTGACTGAAAGAGTTTGTCCTAGAACATTCGTGAAATTTCCAAAATTTTATTGCTTTAAGTGCAGTTACGTCGTCATACGAGGTTTCGATTTTATGACTTTAAGAACTGCAATTATTTTCTTAGTTCCAGAGCACAATTTCGATTAAACTGTTAATACTCCGACGCAAAGGTGTACCAATCATGCAAATTTTAGACGACCTGCCACACCTCTTTATAACTATTCAATTCAGGTAAAAAAAATGTTACTGAGATAAACAAATGGACGTTGAGTCGTACGAATATGACGTTTTCTTTGTTAATCCAGGTTTCTTTTCTTTCTTTTTTACTGCTTAGTCGAAATTAAATTACGCAATTTATTTTTATTGGTGCCCAAAAATAAAAGTAGATGAACGATAATAAAAACTGCAGATTTACTCGTTTTACAGAAAACAATGGTGCCTATTGCAAAACAAGGCTGGAAATATATTCTCAGTTTAGCGGTTCAAATCGGTTCGAAGTTTGGACTGTTATTTTGCTCCCCGGAACTGAACCGGACGTGAACCGAAATCCGTGAACCCGAACCCGAACCAAACCGATAAAAATTTCAGTTCCACTATCTGGTGCCGGTTGCTAAGATAAGCGTTCTTTCTTCCTGCTATCTTTCTTCTTCTTTTCTTTTTTTTTTTTTTTTGCGATTACAGTGTTTCTTTTTTCCCCTTCCTTTTTTGCGTATTTTTAAATGTGTCTAAAGAGAACTTCACTTTTGTGGTCAACGTGTATTTATAAGTCGTGATAGGTTAAAACTTTGGTAGATGTTTCTCCTCCAGCCACAGCTTCCTGTCGGTGATCACTCATCATCGCACGCGCAGACAAAGCCCGGCAAAAGGCAACGAACGCGCTGGAGGCGGAGCTTTTATTAAATTCTTAACCTGTCACTGACTTTAGGTGTTTACGCGCAACGAACACGCTTGGAGGCGGCGCTCCTACTGAATTCTTAACCTGTCACTGACTTTAGGTGTTTAAATGAGCAACATAAAAATCACGTCAAAATGTGATTTTCAGCAAAGTAACGGTAACTATAGTTCCTTTTTGGCCATGTATTGACCAGAGCGTAAAGCACCAATGTTACAAAATGAAAGATGATAGGCCGTATTTGTTGGCCCGAACCTCTGCAACTCTAAACAATGTATAGTAGTGCACAAAGCTTGTGGCAATTTTGTTGTTGTTTTACTAGTTCGCTCTTCTCACATGTTCGTAAAACTTTGCATTACAATTTGTTTTTTGTGAAATATTTGATTTATTGTCTAAGGTGTGTGCAGTTTGACAGCGGGCGTGGCCTAATACTTTAGAGAGCCAAACACTTTTTTGCAAGGAAAAAAACGTAAAACAATCCGAAAGTTACAAAATTTAACAATGTGGCTTTAATCATCCGCCTTCGCTAAACTTTATGACTTCAAGGGCGACCAAGGTATATCTCGTCTAAAACAAGTTTAATCGAAAAAATATAGATTAGAAATGGTGTATTTTTGTGCTCAAAGTAGCATTTTGTTTAATCTATAACAAAGGGCAATTTTACTAAAGAGACAGTATAGTTTGCAAGATATTGGACAAAGGTACAATATTAAATAAGAAATGCTTAATAAACATATTTAAAGTAATATTTTAAAGATAATAGAAACTTATTTAAGTCGTGAATAAATACGTTAAACATTAGATTAATTAGAAAAAAATCGTGAGGGTCCAGGCGAGCTGTTGAATATTAACCATGTTGAAGTAACCTGAGACTGGGGTAGAGAAGAAACATCAAAACGTAGAAGGGTCAAAAAATAGACATTACAGAAAATAGACAGCTGAGTTTGAGGCGTCGTCCTGTCTATTTTCTGTCCCTTCTACGTTTTGATGTTTCTTCTCTACCCCAGTCTCAGGTTAATTCAACCTGGTTAGATTAATTACTTCTGAAGTTATTTCGCAAAAACTGCAACTTTTGTTAATACTTTTTTGCACATCAGTTTAATATATATATATATATATATATATATATATATATATATATATATATATATATATATATATATATATATTAAACTGTTCCGCGCTTTGGCCATCGGAGGGCAGGACAGCTGCCGCCAAGATGCCCGTGGATAAGAGTCCGAAACCAGAGTACGCCTCAGAATTGAAGGGTTTTTCAAAACACGGTAAAATGCTCGGCATGCTTTAAACTTGTTTAAAAAGGGTTAATATAGGTGTTATTGATGATGCCCAGAAAATTTCTAATGGAAGCTATGGCCTCAAAAGGAACAAATAAAAAGTTTCTTTCTAAAAACAAACCAAAAGCTATTTCGTCCGAACGTTATTACTTTCTCTAAATAGGCTCTTGGGCAGACGCCTACACGGCATCAACTTTTTTCCCTGTGCGATGCTTAGATTTCGCAGGAGCGATTTGGCCTGCGTTCTCTGAAACACCCTGCACACATATATATATATATATATATATATATATATATATATATATATATATATATATATATATATATATATATAACAAATTTGTTTAAAAAAAGCAAGGAAAGCTACACTTATGCGGTTTGTTCAGCTCAGTTACACGGCCAGGGGGACATTGTATATGAGTATAATCATAACGATCAGTCAGTTAATTAAGTAAAAATTGTTAATTAACTTTTTTAATTACCGAAAATAGCCTCATGGTTTTAATTAGAAATTTGCTGAGCGACGTCCGAAACCCCTAAATCAGTAATTTTAGAAAAACTGAACGTGTGAGAAGCGCAGTAGTGCGCTAAAGTTACCAATCGTGCTACAGTTACAAGGCTGGGAGAAGATAAGAGACAGAAAAATCACGCGGGCGCCTTACCGTAACAGCTAGCCTTGTACCTGCTCCACGAGTGGTAACTTTAGTGTACAACCACGCTTCCTTTGCACTCAGTCTTTCTGAAAATAACTGATTTAGTGGTTTTCGATAACGCTCAGAAAGTTTCTAATTGGAACCATCAGACTATTTTCATTAATTAAAAAGTCAATTAACAAATTTGACTTAATTTGCTGACTGATCGTTATCATTATCCCCGTATACTATGTCCCCCTGGCCGTACAACTCACTGAACAAACCGCATAAGTGTAGCTGTCACAGTTCTTTTTCTTTTTTTTTTACAAATCCTTTAAGCTTGAAGAAACACCTTGTGTGTATATATATAGCTCAGGTCAATGGCAGAGTGAGGACGGTCAACAAACAAACCCGTGCCCTTCAAAAAAAAAATAAAAAGGGAATGGAAGGAGGAAACGAAAAATGTCTAACGGTTCGCTCTGCTCGTTCCGATGGACGGGTCTCAAACAGCGGCATGCAACGGTCTGTGCATATATTAGTGATGTTTTTGTTGACGTCTGTAAACCCAATCCCTGTCAAAAATCCTCAGGGCGATCCAGTTCTTTGTAAACAAAAGATAAGACCGAAACGGAAGAAAGATAGTGCCTTATTTGCGGTGCCTATATGCTAGAAACGCATCTTGTGGTGATTTTTTATTATTATTTGAAAGAAGAGTATATTTTTCTCCCAAGCGTAATTTAATTAAGAATATTTTTATGCCCAAGAGAATGGAAATCAAGGCCATCGTAGACATAGAATGTGTTATTCTTGAGTTTGTTGGCATGCTCGGCCTATGCTGCATTCCACAACAAGCTTATAATACTATTTGTCTCGATTCAGATCACCTGACAAGCGATCTGGCTTTTTAGATTCCTATCAATCGAAGTAGAAGTCAATAGACCGATCCCACTAAGCGTTCTACGCATGCTAGACGCCGCCATCACTGTAGTTCATACGAGGCAGGCGCCAGCTCACGAGGCAACTCGTACCGCCTCGTGCTCTGCTCGCGCAGACTTCCAGCAGGGTTGTCGCGCGTGCAGAAAGACTACAGCTCCCACGGTGCATGGCGGCAGCCTTAGCGTAATAAAACTGACTGTGAGATTGGTCTATTTGGCTGCCTGAATAAATCTCTCTCAAAATTAAGAGCGTCATTTAGCAGCTACCATGCCAATCATCAGAGTCCGCCGGTGTTTAGGTATACGCGCTCCGAGCATCTGTTGGACACACGGGCTGCTTTAGCGCTCGACGTGAACTCGGCTCAGGTCGTTTCAAAAACGACTTCTGCGTCAGCGTTCCGTCAGGACTCGGGCCCAATCACACGCTTTCTTCAAGAAAGAAAGCAATGGTGACCGCCAGTGGTGCTTGGTGGACTTTTAAAAGGAGCGATTGATGAGCAGCCGTAACAAAAATGTATAAACGACAAGCGTACACGTTTAAGAAGAAATATCGACGCCAGGACGGCGGCCTCTGGCTCTAATAAACAACAAAGAGCGGGTACTTCGTGTCCTCCATCTTCCTTTCAGCCAACAAACATCCAAGGCATCGAGCCGAAGGAGAAGACAAATTATTGCGCAAAGTTCAAGCTCAGAAACTACAGATAAACATGCCAACACACATCCTCTTACAAGAGGATGTGTGTTGGCATGTTTCTTACAAGAGGACCGCTGACAAAACCATTCGAACTTCAAAAAATGAGGCGGGGTTTGATTGCGATCCACAGCTTACAGCTGCAAAGTTCGGATTACAACACCCTCTTGTTGCGGGCTCTTGTGGCGTGACGTGCGATTGAAATACAACAAGAAGAAGAAAAAAAAAAGGCACAAGAGGATGCGTAGTGGCCGGAGTGTCTTAAGCTTATCATTTACTACTATTTATTTATTTTTTTCGCGAGGAGAGACTTTCAAATATAGAAGGGGTATTCCTGATCAAAGCTGACCTTTGGTTGGCATTTTGAGCCTGCATCTCGGTCGTGGATAGGTTTCTGCTTTGCGTTCACCCTAAAGGCGGCTTGATCCTTCTGATTGCCTCAAAGTTGCAGATGGCTTCTTGGTGGTCTGAAACTTTCTTTAAAAGTGCCGCTCTTTTCCGTTTAAAATTTGCAACCTGTTGATTGCTCTGCGGTGTGACAATCGCTGCTTGGGTACATTTTTTCCGGTGATAAATTTATTGAAAGGTTGAAAATGTATTTAAAACATAAACTAATTGGTATTCTCGATGGTGATCATAGCAAAAATAACATGTCGCTATTTCAACGTTTGGTGCTTCTGAACTTGAGAGACTGGAATAGGAGCTATTGCGACTTCAAGATGTAATAATATTTCAGCTGCTCCTCAGACCACGGCCAGGTGGTGGAAATGAATCCTCAATCCTTTGGTGTGGCGTGCTTGCTGGTTTAGACTGTGAAACTTCCAAAATTATGTTGGCCTTGCGATGTCAAAATGTTGAAAAAGCTTTTTCGTGTCAAGCCAGCATAAAACATCTGCTTGCTGCACTGTTGCGGGTTTGTCAGCTGAACTACAACTTGAACAGGGGCAAGACTTGGTGATAAGTACGCAAGTAAACGTAAAACGTGCACGTTCAGGAAAATATCGGCTAGAGTACAGCAGCCCGTGTCCCTGATGAACAATCAAAAGCGCTATTTTGCCTCTCCAGCCAAGGGCAAGGAGGAGCGCCAGTACCTTCAAACTATCAAAAAATATTAGTATGGTCAAAAGGGAAACAAAAAATAACTCAAAAGAGTGTCAACGAAACCGCTTTCAATCCCGGGCTCCACCTGGCGGAAAACTAGGTGGTAGGATTCAGAGAATGAAACAATGTGCACATTCGGTAGAAGGTAAAAGTAACGCTTTTGAACGAGCTTGGGAGCCAAAGTTAAGCCACAATAGGCACACAAAGGGCTTTGGGGAAGCCCAATTTAATAGACCCCTTCCGGAATTCAGACTGGCAACCTTGAAAACTATCATAATCTTAAAAATGGCATATGTGCTATACTTATGGCGGTTTTCTGTTTACTAATGAAGGAAGAAGTTGAAGATGCTCCTAAGCAGATGATTCGATGCCTATACATTCTAGATGTTAGCGCGACGCGTGAAGCAGGAATCGGATGCAAGAGCTGCGTAAGCGTTAATTTCTAACTCGGGCCCAGTCAATCTGTTAGTAGCACACACTGGCCTTCAAAGCCCCTAGATGTATGGAATTCTATCAAGGTTGGCTGGGCGCTTCGTTCCGACTGGTTACATCTTTTTCGCCATCGACACTGAAAAATATTTAAAAAGATCTGGATTGTGACGCGCGCATTCTCATTTACCGTTGACTTGCGATTATGACGGTGTCCCCTACAGTACTGCAGACCACAGGTTCATCGCCGCTATTAGTACGGTAAAAGTTAAACTGCATTTCAGTCACCCGATGGCACTGGATTCCGGAAAGGGTCCATTGTGAGCCATTCCACTCTGTGAAGGTGGTTGGCCAGCGAGGCAGTGCAGCACCATCACAAATGATTCATCAAGAGACACACAAAAGAACTTCACCAGATGTTGATTTACAGCACATATGCATCGTTTTGAAACAGCAGTGATGATCGCTGTGTGATCACTATGATATACACTAATGGGTTCCATTATAACTTCGCTTTGCTAAAGAGAAATCTATACATATATTGCTTTACATAAATATCACTCTAAAAAAGGTGTAGCCCCTCGCACCCCTTGTCACATATACGACACCTCCAAACTTCATTTCGCCGTGCAGCGCACTGACGTCAAACTGAAGGCCCAAACTTTACCGGGAGGCTTGATGACGATGCGATATAACATATTAAACAGATAAAGTACGCATCAAAGAGTATAGAACAAAAACACTGAGGTCTTGCAGTAGGGCCAAGAAAACCCCGATTACTGCTTTGGAGTCAGTAACACGTACGTTAGCTATTTTAATAAGTTGTACTACTCGGCTATCTAGCCGCTCGTTAAAGGTAACAGCGTCGGTTTGACGTCAGTGCTCTGTACGTCCAACTGAAGTTTAGTGGTGTAGTATATGTGACAAGGGGTGCAAGGGCTACAAACCGCCCCCCCCCCTTTTTTTGTGTGTATAAAAGCTTCTGCTTTTATATATGTAAAGCGGTGACATCACCCGATTCGAGCGGAAGAAGGGCCATTGTTCTCGGATGTATTTCATTATTACTCGTGTTGACGTCTTTCCTTATAAAAATGCATATCGAGGTGACGAGGCCTATATGAATTTCCATACAATAAGGTGCTTTTACATACAATTTCTGTTCTTTTTGTACACGGATATCAAATATTCATGGAACACTAGCCATATACATCTTCGCTGTAACAAAGCCAGCAGGATCTAGCTTCCTTGGCCGAGAGAGTGTTCGCGCTCGGGCATTTTCATACTACCGGGTGTCCCAAGTAGCGGCCAGGCTCTTTAAATCGACCCCAAAATTCGGTTTCTTAACTTATCGCGCTACGATTTTGTACAGCGTTGCCCACAGATGGTGCATCTTTTTTTTTTTTTTTTTTTTTTGTAAAATATGCAGAGCAAACTTGCCTGAGGAAAAAGTAAAGAAAGAAAAAGGCATGGCTCCTGTGGAAACGCAGCGTAGCCACCAGTCTTCAAACAATACGGCGCCGCTTCGCACAGGAGACAAGAGATGGCGCAAGCGGTGGCGACGCCAACTACCGCCAACGAAGGAGCAAGGCGCCGAGAGCCGGCGAGCCACAGTCAGTCTCGCCCCAGCGTTCGACTCTGCTGCCACGCCGACTTCGACGCCCGCGACGCTCTATTATTATCTTTTATACTCTTTTATTTTTGGCACAAGTTCGCCCCATTAAAAGTTTATTTCTTCCTGTTTATTTCCTGTTTTTTTGGTCACCACCCGTGAAATTTTGGTGGAGGTGCGTTGTATGGACACCCATCCGCCGCCGTGGTCTCAGCGAGAAACTCCTGAAACGCTACTTTGGACCCTACAAAGTGCTTCGTCGACTCGGTGATCTGAACTACGAGGTGATGCCCGACGGAACACGTACTGCCTCACGCCGCCCTCCACGACCGGAAGTCGTCCACGTCGTGCGACTGAAGCCGTACTACGCTCGATAGGACTGTGGACCTTATGTGTTCCAAATGACTCTTTAGTTTACCGTCCTTTTTATTTGCTTTGTTTTGTTTTTGGGTTGCATCGGGACGATGCACTTTTTTAAAGGGGGGAGTAATGCCGCGCGGGCAGCTGGCCAAGTAGGCAGCGCGCGCGTGGCCTAACGGTTATCGCGCTTGCTTTCCACGCTGAAAGCCAGGGTTCGATTCCTGGCCGCGGAGGCACATTTTTGTTGACTCTGTAAAGTGATGTTCTGGTGAATTCGAGAACCGTGTTGCTTGTTCGAGGTCGGAATGTTCTACACGCCGAACTTTCTACGCCGATTATTCCAGAACACCACGCATGTACATAAGGGGCTCCGCGTGGCGAGCCACAGTCAGTCTCGCCCCAACATTCGACTCTGCTGCCACGCCGACTTCGACGCCCGCGACGCTCTATTATTATCTTTTATACTCTTATTTTTGGCACAAGTTCGCCACATTAAACGTTTATTTCTTCCTGTTTATTTCTTGTTTTTTTGGTCACCAGCCGTGACAATATGTAAGATTGTAAGTGTATCACCCCACTGACCACAAATAGGTGGATCTTTTCCCCAAAGCAAATATTTATGAGTGATAAAGGAATGCCCAATTCTCAGACGGCAAAGCAAGGTTTCATAAAGACGACTCTTGCATGAAGAGCTTTCCCAGGCTCCAAGAACAGGCTTTGTAACGTGGAGCTTGTTTTCACACTCCCTGTCCCATTCCAACTGCCAACAACGAAAAAGTGATGACTTTGTATCCTGATATGGTAAACAAGAAGACGATTGGACAATGTTTCCCACAAACCCTGCAAGCCTGTCGGCCTTATCGTTGTCCTCTATGCCAATGTGACTAGGTGCCCAACAAGATATTATGCGGTGGCCGTCATGTAGAGCAGTGTTGAGTTTATCTTGAATTCGTTGTACAAGCATGTTTTTAGCGTCTTTAACAGAGCAAACTGCAACAATCACACTCTTAGAATCAAGAAACAAAGCAGCCCTAGTTATTTTCTTATGTAGAATGTAGTCTATTGCTATTGATAATACATAGAGTACTGCAGTAAAAATGCTGGCAAACGAATTAAGTCGCTTAACTTTAGAGAAGCGTTCTGAATACAGAGGGCAGCCAACAAAAGATGAAGTCTTGGCGCCATCCGTGTAAACATGAAGATAACCATCATACCTAATTTGTACTGCGCAAACCTCTTGCAGTATTACAGCCTGGAAATGCCATGTTTGTTAAATTTTGTGAGCGACCAGACACAGGCAACTGGCAGTGCCTTCTAGGGAGGAATGCGGTCGTCCACATTCCGAATGAGGCCGACCTGGTCCAATGAAAAATGCAGTGAAGTGCAAAGTTTTTCAATGTGGGAGCTTAATGGTGTAACTACGCTTGGGTTGTTGTTAAGAGACGGGAAAACCTCGACCTTGCGAGGGAAGAGTAAGTGGAGTTTTGAGGGTCAGCCAGAATCTTAAAAGCATACGTTAGGCTAAGATATGTACGTCGTTTGTTCAGTGATAGCTCATTAGCTTCTGCATACAAACTGGAGACAGGGGACGTCTGGAAAGCACCAGTTGCTAGTCTCAACCCAAGGTGGTGAACTGAGTCCAACATCCTGAGGGCAGATGGCCGTGCCGATCCATACACTACCGCACCATAGTCAAGACGAGATCTTACAAGGGCGTTGTACAACCGTTGAATACAATTTTTGTCAGAACCCCATGGCTTGTGAGATAGAACTTTCAAAAAATTCATACTGAAGACATTTAGTTTTTAAAGCTTTCAGTTGTGAACTGAAGTTAAGCTTTTTATCAAATATCACACCAAGGAATCTGTGCTCGTTCCTGACAGGTACCGGCTTTTCATATAGTTCCAGTGATGGATCCAATGACAGCCCACGACGCAAAGAAAAGGGCACACAGACTGTTTTGGACGCAGAGAACTGAAACCCGCTCTCGTCAGCCCACTTGGAAAATTTGCTTATGGCTATATGCAATTTGCGCTCACAGCTGGAAAGGTTACAAGAGGAAGACGAGGTTTGTATATCATTGGCGTAAAGAGAATATAAAACAGAAGGAGGTAGCAGTCGTGCAATTGAATTCATTTTTAGCACAAATGAAGTCACGCTCAAGACTCCCGTAAAGGACTCCATTTTCTTGCACGTAGGAATCGGATAGGTTGGAGCCAAAACGAACTTGAAAAGTCCTGTTTGTTAGATATTCCCTTATGCATTGCAGCATACGGCCACGGATGTGACATTCACACAGATCTTGAAGAATCCCATGTTTCCACGCTGTATCATATGCCTTCTCCAAATCGAAAAAAAACTGCAACACAGTGCTGCCGGTTTACAAATGCCTCAAGTATCACAGTTTCCAAGCTTACCAAGTGATCGAGAGTAGAACGACCTCGGCGGAATCCACACTGGTTGTTATCAAAGGCCCTTTGTTGTTCCAATACATACACCAGTCGCTTGTTTATCAGCCTTTCAAACATTTTCCCAAGGCAGCTCGTCGGTGCAATTGGGCGGTAACTTGGCTGTGAAGGATCTTTATTAGGTTTTAGAAGGGGAATAATATGTGCATGTCTCCAAGTCTGAGGAAAACAAGCCTTTTCCCATAAAAAAAATAAAAAAGAAGGTTTTTAAAGAGATTCTGTGGACAGGTTACGAAGCATTTCATAGTGAAGCCCATCAGGCCCAGGAGCAGATAGCTTTTTAACATTAAGGGCCATCTTAAGTTCATATCGCGAAAAATGGCCGATTATAAGAGGCTGCATTTCCTCCAGTTACGACTAACTTTTGTGGCTTCGCACGAGCTTTAAACTGCGCGAAGTTAGCACTGTAGTTGGCTGAGCAAGATGAATTATAAAAATGTTTCCCGAGGATGTTAGCTATGCCTTTTAATGACGAACAAGGAGCATTAACCTTTAGGATGGCAAAGCACCTATAATCTACATTTACTTTCCTATATCTGTCCCAGGCCTCTTTGGCAGGGACAAAACTAGTTAGAGAAAACAGGTACTTCATCCAAAACTTCCGTTTTGTCTTCTTCCTAGTCCAACGAGCCTTGGCTTTTCGGCGCTTGAACTCCACAAGGTTCTGTGAAGTGGGATATCTACGAAATTTTTCCCAGGCCCTGTCCTGATCTGCCAGGGTTGTGGCACACCTTTTGGTCCACAAAGGTTTGCATTTTTTGGCACATTACCAGAATGTTGTGGAATAGAACGCTGAGCAGCCCTTAGTATCTGCTCAGTAACGTGAAGTGTAGCGTTCTCGGGGGACATAGAAGAGAATCAAAGGGTCTAAAGTCGAGTGAAGATTAAAAAGCGTCCAGTCAGCCTTGTCTAACTTCCACCTAGGCGCCCGCTTTAAAATATTACGCAATGGAACGGTACTTTCTAAACAATATGATAATGATCACTTCCAAAAGGGTTACGGAGAACCTTCCATGAAAGCCTTGGCAATTATAGCCTCAGATGCTAGTTCGCCATTAAACCTCAATCAAGCCAGTCCCGTGCACAAAGAAATTTCTAGAAACTCAAGAAAAGATTAAGCAGAAACAAAACACAAGAAAACCTAAAATTTATTTCTTAGTACACAATATTTAATTGCAGCAAACTCTAGTTCCCTCGGTGTTCGCGTCATGGAAAACTGGAAAGGGGTGGGGGGGACAACAAAAGGCAGTGCTCCCTCCGAAAAAACCTTCGGGCTACGTGCCTGCAAGATCATCACTGGAATACGAAGGGAGGTCGGAGAAGGTCGCCCTACATTCCTTCGTCTTCCAGTGATATTCTACTATCCGTCGGGGTGTCACTTGACCTAGTCGCGAGGCGTGTTGTCACTGTGTTATGTCATATGACGTCGCGTGACCTCAGGTCACGTGACATCCGTATCAACAGTAAATGTAGCAGAAAATTTTCACAATTGCAAGTCATGGTGTCATGTAAGACCATGACGTGAAGCCACATGGTTACATGACTAGACATCACGGTGTCAAGTCATGGTGACAGGGGACTTTCTGACGTCACGTGACGCCTATTTCCTTACCAACTGTATTGTGTAAATGCACGGACGAACAGACGGACAAATTTCTAAGATTAAGGGGTTTCGTTAAAACGTAATTTTATGCTTAAGTAAATCACGCAAAACGCAGCAATATGCAACAGTGTATTGCGGTTCCTCGACTGCCTCTTAACGGCCCCGTACGGACTGAATTGGATTGCATTGGACTGTACCAGCTGAAACAGACATCAAGCTCAAACGTATCCGAGGACCCATTCCTGTGCAAGGAACTTTGACTGTGGACGTAGGTCTCGGCGAGACCAAAAGTCAACAGACACTTCTGGTTGTTTCTTTCAAGAGCCCTAACTTTTGTGGCAGGGACTGGATGGCAGCATTTGACTTGCTTCCATGGCAAGTAAACTCCACTCAACTGGGAAAAACTGCAACCGACCGAGGGGTACTGGAAACACTCCAGGAATTTGAAGAGGTCGTCAAACCAGGCTGCGGTGCATTCAAAGGACCACCGGTGCATGTGGACGTTCTACCCGACTCCCAACCACGGTACTGTACTACAGAGCCCGCTCAGTACCATATGCATTGAGGGACAAGGTAGAACTGGAACTCCAACGACATGAAGAACAAGGCATCATCACGGCCATAGGCCACTCTGACTGGGCACCTCCCATCGTACCACTGCTAAAAGCCGATGGCAATAGTGTCAGGATTTGCCGGGACTAAAGTTACGTGTGAATCCTGCAGTGATGACAACCCAGTACCCACTGCCCAAAGTGCAAGACATCTTTGCTTCTCTGCAAGGAGGAGTCAAGTTTTTGAAACTAGACTTCCGTGAATCATACAACCAAGTACTCGTTTATAAAGAAACCAGCCAGCTCCTGGTCATCAACAAACACCGAGGACTGTTTGCATACAACCGTTTAGCTGTTGGCGTGTCCTCGGCTCCGGCAGTGTTCGAAAGAAGAATGGAAGGGCCCCTACAGGTAGCTCCAGGAACACCTCTCTACCTGGATGATGTTCTGGTGACTGGAAAGACCGATGCAGAACATTTAGAGAACCTAAGGAAAGTTCTCCAAAAAGTCAAAGATGCTCAAGCGAGAGAAATGCCAGTTCTTCAAAGAATCACTCTTCTATCTGGGTCATGAGACAAACGCGGAGGGTCTGAAGCCTTCAGAGAAAAACGCAGAAGCTATCATTGAAGCACTTGAACTCAGGGATGTCAGTGAACTGAGATCCTATATTGGACTTCTTTCGTACTACGCCAAGTTCATTACGAATCTGTCCGCAGTGCTTGCACCCTTGTATGCCCTACTGCACACGAATACCCGCTGGCAATGAACAGACACTGAACGAAAAGCCTTCGTCGAAAGCACGAATGCCATAATAGAGGCAAGGGTCCTGACCCACTGCAACCCATCGAAAGAGCTTATTCCGGTAAGCGACGCCTCACCGTATAATGTGGGTGCTGTGCTCTCGCATCGGAAGGATGGCGTGGAGTCGCCACTCGCATTCGCATCCCGGACTCTGACACCGGCCGAGCGGAATTACTCACAGTTGGAAAAGGAAGCACTGGCCATTATTTTTGGTGTCACACGGTTCAGAGACCACCTGCTGTATCGAAGTTTTGTGCTCATCACTGACCACAAGCCACTTGTGGGGATTTTTCGGGAAGACGAGGCAATTCCAGCCATGACAACTTCGCGCATCCAACGCTGGGCTCTTACTCTTGGAGCCTGCAGGTACAGCATCGAGCACCGGCCAGCACGTCTCAACGGAAACACCGATGCCATGAGCAGGCTGCCCTTGCAGACGGAACATACAATTCCTCTGGAACCTCCGGAACTGGTCAACTCAATCTCCAGCTTAGAAAAGCTGGAGATTTCAGTCAAGCAGCTACAACAATTCACAAGCAGCGACAAGGACTTAAGCCAAGTGCTACAGTGGGTGGAGGAAGGATGGCCACAAAAGCCTCCGGACAAGTCACTACAACCATTTATGAACAGACGTGATGAGCTATAAGCGTGCATCGGAATCTCCTGTACTGGGGAAACCGAGTGGTTGTGCCAAACCCTGCTCGCCAACACATCTTAGGCCTGCTGCATGAAACTTACCAGGGAATGGTGGTCATGAAAGGAATGGCGAGATCTCTTGTGTGGTGGCCAAACACGGACGCAGAAGTAGAGCGCTGTTCACGACAATGTTCACAGTGCCTCCAGAACTCCCCAATGCCACCAAAAGCAGAACCGGTACCCTGGCCCGAACCAAAGGAATGCTGGGAGCATCTGCATCTCGACTACGCAGGACCATTCGAGGGGAGGATGCTACTGGTGTTGGTAGATGCGAAGTCAAAATGGCTTGAAGTCATCAATGTGGCAACAGCCACATCCGATCCAACCGTAGAACACCTACGTGACATTTTTGCAAGGTTCGGACTACCAAGGTGCATTGTAACAAACAATGGAACTCCATTTACGGGTCAGCCCTTCCAAGGCTTCATTCAAGAAAATGGGATCAAGAATCTCCGAACTGCCCCTTTTCATCCAGCCTCTAATGGTTTAGCAGAACGAGCTGTTCGCACGGTCAAGGATGGACCCAAGAAAACAGAGGGAAGAGACCTCAAACTCCGACTTGCTCAATGGTTGCTCATGTATCGCCGAGCACCCCGTCTAAGCGGAACGTCTTCAGCAAAACAGATACTGGCTTATCACATGAAAGCAAGACTGTACCTCTGTATCCCCAGGAGGGTTGAAGAGGCAATTCTGAAGCAGTTGCGGACACAATCTAGGCAACGGGCGAGCAAGAAAAGGAAAAGGGACTACGCCACAAGAAAGGAAACAAGGTAGCAGTTTGCAATTTCGGCAAGGGACCTCGATGGTGGTTGGGTGAGGTTGACAACACCGGCGGAACATCCACTGTTACTGTGTCAACTCCGCAAGGGCAAGTGCGCCGCCACAGCGACCAAGTAAAGCCACACTTGACCACTTTAGCGTCAAGTCCTGGGGAACAACTACCACCTGACAAGGACCAACGCTACGCAACGAGCGAAGCAAGGACAGTGGAGACCTCAAGGACGCCCAATATGAGACGACCCACACGAACTGTCCCCAAGCCCTAAGACTCAAATAAGTAACCTTCAATAAGAAGGTAACCTTCATTAAGAAGGGAGGAGTGCTGTGTACACCCTCACTAGATGGTGCCACCGACCCGCTCTGCAACGACTGCGCCGAGGAAGGCTAAGAAACTCTCGTCAGAGGGAGCCGACTCTGGAACCATGTCGAGGAAGGCTGCTGCCATGCCGGCCGCTTGTTGTTAATAAAGCATTATGTTATACCCGAACCCCTAAGTATCCGAAGTATATGACATTACCTATAACCCAGACGTCCCGGTCGTCACCAAGACGTGGCTTCACTAAATGTTTCCCGACTCAGCAGTGATACCAAGTTCGCCAGAAACTCAAAAGGAGGAGGCGTTCCAATAGTGTTGAAGTAAGGTTTAGGGTATACCCTGGTTTCTCACAACACGGGTTTTGAAATGGTATGCATTATAGTTCACTTTTGTCAACTTTGCATATTCACTTGTGCCTGCTATAGACCTCCTACTGTGGAGAATGTTGTTTTAGAGAAAATGTCGACTTTAACCTGCCGATGATAAATTGGGACTTGCTCTGTGTTTTATATCCCTGTGTGCACTCAGATTTACTCCTAGATACTCCTTTTTCTTGCGATTTAAAGCAAATTGGTAATAAACAAGCACGTGTCGCATCAAGCTCCAGCTCAATTCTGGATCTTGATTTTTTTTCTCATAGTGTTAGCCAATTCCAATTTAAGGTCAATATATTACCAGGAATCTTAGATCACAGTTTGGTGCTCCTAAAACGTCAGATGTTGCGCGCAACCACGTGGGAAGTTAAAAAGCCTTACCTCGATTTCAATAGTGCCCAAGATGAAAGCATCTTGGGCGTTCTTGAACTATAGTACGGCAACTTTATTAAAATAAATAACAATGATCTTACTAATGTCGACCAGCTATGGTTGCACTTCAAAAATACGGTTCACAAATGTATCCAGGCGTACAGATCGCAGAAAATAAAAAGGCGAAATAATGGGAGCCCGTGGATAACATGCGAAATACTTAAGTTAAAACGTCGTGCAAGACGACTCGTACGCACGTATACTCGAACTAGACACAGCAATACGTACGGAGCTACGTACAAAAATAAAATTATCTAAATACCACTTCAACAATGTTAAAATGCACAACTTACTTTTTAAAAACACGAGAAACTTTTGATTGCACTTTATACACAAAAAAGACCAGGGAAAAAAAAACTAGCGCACAACAACGTAGAAAATGCAGACCCCTACTGCGCCGTGAGAATCTTTAATGATTACTTCGCTTCCATGTTATAACAGCCAAGCTACCGAGTTTCAAGGCGCGGGTATTGAAGTGCCAGAACTGTTCATCAGCGAGGTGGGAATCTTCATTGCCTTGCTTCATTTAGACACAAAAAAAAATCGACCGGGCCAGGCGATATACCAAAGACATTAACAGGTATGCCAAATGGTGTGCAAAATGCCTTTATATCATTTTTATCAAAAGCTTACAAAAAGCTGAAATGCCCGAAGACTGGAAAATTGCTAGAGTAACCCCTGTCCATAAAGTGGGCGATAAGTTCCTCGTTTCGAACTATCGGCCAATATCCTTGTTGAATTTAAATATTAAGTCAACCGGCGACCACGTAACTCTAAACGATTCCAAGCAGCCGTTTCCGGATGGTGTCAATCTTGGCAGATGAGTTTAAATACTGCTAAGTGCACAGATACGACTATGACAGGCAAAAAACAACTTATCAGGTGCAGATATCTAATTAATAATACTGAGATTAGCCTAGTCACGCATTTTAAGTACCTTGGAATAATTATAACTTCTAATCTAGGTTTAAAGAATCACATTAATACCATTGTCTGGGCGGCTTCAAAAAGGTTATGGTTGTTAAGACACCGGCTAAAACATGGCACAAGCAAAACAAAGTTGGTAGCCTTCACATCCCTTGTAAGACCGCTACTAGAGTACAGTAACATTGTCCGGGACCCCCCCACAAAAACCGATACCGAATGCATCGAACGCGTACAGAGGAAGGCGCTCCGATTCATTTATCACGCTTATTGTACAAACGTCTCGGTGACGGAACTTCGGAATCGTTCCCGCCTCGAGCTCCACCGACTAAAGCTCCTCTATGACATAGTCAATAACCAGACAGGACTGAATGTTCCAGGCTATATGCTTTCCGACTCGGAATATATATGTACAATATATACTGTAAACGACTTAGTTTTTGCGGGCTCATATTTTCTCGAATCGGACCAAAGCTGAAAATTTGAAATTCTTTGCGGGTTCCGATTTTCGCGAATCGAGTGTAGCTTTTGTAGCGTTCACATTTTGCCCGAATTGTTCGCGGGACGTATCTTTCGCGAATTGTTTAGGCGATTTGCGAAATTCTGGAAAATAGGTCCTCGCGAAAATTTAGTCGTTTAGAGTATACTATGTGCTGATCGACACGGAATATATGCTTATTCCGAGTCGGTTAGCGCGACCGACTCGGAAGAAAACACTATAAAACAATACTGATGCCTCAATGCAGGCCAAACGCATATTGGTTTTCTGTTCTAGAGCGCAGGGCGCCCGTTTCCCGCTTGAGCGGCGTCGGCGTAACCGCGAGCCCCCCCCCCCCCCCCCCCCCCCCTCTTTTCCCGAGGACCTCAGGAGGACCTCGGGTTCCTTCGGGAGGACCTCGGGAGGACCTCGGGTACCTTCGGTTACCTCGGGGAGGGGGGGTCACGTGACCCTCTCCCCTGAGGTCACATGACCCCCCCCCCTCAGTATTCTTCCCCTCCTCCTCCTCAAGAGCTGTGCTCTAATAGACTTCTTCCAAAACCGACGCGCCCCATCGCGGCAAAATACCACGCAGTGCACTCTGGGAACTAGTTGGCCACTCAGTTTCGGTTTCGACTGAGCAGCTTCATCTCATGCTATCACGCCGCGACCAAACGCGCTGCTTGCGCTTTCGACTATCTGACTTTTTACGAATATACAATACACTCATTCTCGAGCGATACAAAAACGAAAACCGGGTAAGTTTCCTTAGTTCCCGAAACACCAGATATTGTGCCTGCGTATGCAAACGTAGTAAGACGTGGCTTAGTCACCTCATCCCACAAGTGCGTCTTTGAGCTCGTGTCAGTAATCCCGTCTAGTACCAGTGAACTTCAACTGAAATTTCATCACCTTGAGCCCTACACGCATTTTGTTTGCCGAATGTTCGCTTCTTGTTACCTCATTGGGCGAAAAGCAAGCCGCATTCTCACAGGAGTATCAAAGTTG
Source organism: Ixodes scapularis (assembly GCF_016920785.2). NCBI lineage: Eukaryota > Metazoa > Arthropoda > Arachnida > Ixodida > Ixodidae > Ixodes > Ixodes scapularis. Next base: position 18,925 of record NW_024610260.1, on the reverse strand, counting down.
AGCCAGCGTTGGCGCATTAACGTTTAAGGAAACGCAATAATTGGACCTCACTACTGCACAAAAGTTACTATGATGTCTTACTCCGTGTCATCACATATCTCGCACTCAAATTTTATGCTGATATAAGATTACGTTTTCGAAAACGCTGAGATCGGCTAGCTACGACGGAGGCCCTAACAAGCGTCCCCTACTCCTCGCTAAGCCTTTTTGGACGAGCTCTTACTGACGCCCAAGATCTGTGCCTGAACGGTGTGTCTGAAATTATCTCGGCATACTCAGTCAGAAAGAAAAAAAAAACACATAACGAATATTATGGCAATTAGCAACCGTCAAATGCGCGTAGTGTAGTATAGTATAGTATTTAGTAAGTGCTGAACTCTGAAGAATATTTCAGTAATGTAGTAAATAGTATTTACTACGTTATTGAGATATCCTTCAGATTTGAGCATGTAGTACTGTTATCAGTTACTGTTTTACCTGGCACTTTGTTACCTGACTTAAAAACTATTTTCAGTATAATGTACAAGTCTGGGCTAAACGATATTTCGTCCCACGTCAACCGCGAGCGAAAGGGAAGCGACAAGAGCGACTGCAACGCTTCGAGCAAGCCCACTATATGTACGAGTGCTCATGAAGTGCATGCACGGTTCGGTGCAACATTCTCGCGTTTGTAGCGTCGCATTGGCTCACACTGAGATGAAACATAATATAGTTTCACCCACAGCTACTGCGTTATATTTAAAATCGAAGGCAATGCACTTGAATAGTAGGCGACACTTGTGATGGGGTTTTCGTTTACTGAAGCACTCGGCGCCAAGAATGATGTCATTTTTGTATGATCAATCAAATTTTTATTTCTTTTTCTTGTGCATGTTTTTGAAATGGTAATTATTATTATTTTCTTCTTCTTCTTCTTGTTATTTGAATGCTTCTTCTTCCTCTTCTTCACTGTCGTCTCCAGCTGATAATAAAGTGTATTAAAATTAGTCTTTATGGTTTTACTTTCAAATAAACACGGCCATTTTAATAGCGAAAAAACATAAATATGATTGCAAGGAGCGATAGTATGCCGGCGAGCTGGTGAGGAAACATTATAACTTTCCATTATTTTATTGCTCCTTGTCTCTGGATTTAGATTATGATAAATATGATGTTACTTTTCTTATTTAAAAGTTCGAAACTATAAGAATAAAATAAATTAAACGATTAGTACTATATCCTAAACTACAAATATGCGGCGCTAATGCGAAACCAGTTTATATGGTGACAGCAGACTCAATTGTCGTCGAATCAAAAACTGTTCAGCGCTAATTTATACTGCAACATATCATTCTTTATAAAAGATGCTGGTTTGCAATGAAAACAAACGAAATTTTCAACTTACCTAGCGTAATATTACGGCACTTGGAGGAATCGCCAGGATTACAAGATCCATTGCTGCACAATCCCACCACGACTGTAACAGTTGAATTGTCCAAGTAGTCCCATGACACCTAAAGGAATTTAAGAAAAAAGTAAATTCGTCAGCTTTTATGCACAAATTTCTCAGAAATATTTACTTTCTAAAAAACTGAAAACATATATTTAAAGGGCCACGTCAATTATTCGCTTGTGGGATACGAAAGCTTACGTCTATTTATGTGGTAGTCGCAGGTGATGTTTACGAATCACCGATGAATACTAAATTACTCCACCCTTTTACAGTAATATATTCTAGTGCTGTATAATATCCTGGAATTATTAATTTGTGCTGCGAAGAATAGCGACTAGCGGCGAGACATGATTTTATATAATTTCGTGTTTAACCTAAATTTTAAAAACGCGAATATTCTTATTCATATTTGCCAAAAAAAGTTTTGAAGGATGTTTAAATTTGGTATTATTTATGCAGTGTAATTACTTGCGCATAGCCGGCTCTCACTACTTAGCAAGCTCACTATAAATCATTTATATTTATTGTTTAGCAAAGAAAAAAATACACCCGTGTTTTCTTTAGATGAATTACTGTTTCAGTCGTGTTTTAAATATGCTGACCGTATGGGCTGAAAAAAATACATGTTGAAATAAAATATAAATTGTATTGCCTTTTTCGCGTATAGAGGGATAAACTAAGCACAGGTGTAGCCGGGGAATAATAATAATAATAATAAACTTTTATTGCATGGAGCACAACGCAAGGTTGCGTAACGGGCGCATCAAAGCCAGCATTATGCTTGTGCGATGCTACCCTAAAATAACAGTTTAACGTAGCAACTCAGCAACTTGAAACCCGCATTCGAACTCAAGCTCAACTATATACAGATATCATTAGGATGTCACGGGTATCTTACGCTACAGTTAGACACATAAATGCACACATATACACAGATATACGAATCCGCATGCAAATGCGCCGTTAAACTTGAAAAAGCCACTGTAAAAAAAAAGCAATGAAAGCTTTGTTGACAAAGCAAAATAATGCAATAAGCATAAAAGGAAAAGGCGACTATTCTGAACAGAAATACACAGCATCGAGTCCAAATGTGAAGTATCGCAACCCCAAGGCTGCATAAATGTAACCTACGCTATGAAAAAAAAAAAAAATATATATATATATATATATATATAAACAAGGAAAAATATATTAAAAAACTGTGCAGGTCATATAGCGATGCCCAGTCGAAGATCTTGTCAAAAAGTGATACTTCTGATAACTTTTTTAACTGGTCGCAGCGATGTAAGAGACAGAAGCTCAGGCAGCAGTCGAGAAAACATTTGCGGAACATAATATGCGCGCGTACTTTCGCCATAGCGAGTATGAACGCGGGGAATTTCAATAGGCTGCGCATGACGCAGGACACGCGACGGTGAACTAACTTTTAAATTCGTAGCTCGAAAAATTCCGCAATGCAGCAGTATGAGCGTATAGCGTTTGACAGTTAGGGAGTTCAAGAAGATCGAAAAGGGTTGTGTCCTCAGGCACTCGTAGCTTGTAAGAAACACTCTTAAGAATTGCTTTCAAGAGGGAGTCTATTTTTACTTTCCCGAAAGCTGAAAAATTCCCAAAAACAGTGATGCCGTAACGGTGGACACTATATGCAAGGGCATGTGCTATTGATTTTCGAATGGAAAGTGGCATAAAGCATTTAGACCTATACAAGAGACAGCTGGCGCTTCTCAGGTTTTCGCATATATAAGTTATATGAACATGCCATTTCAAGCTACTATCAAAAAATATTCCAATGTACTTAACATTATCAGCATATTCTAAAGAGATGCAGTTTCACTGAGCGCAAGCTGAAGAGTTCAAAACAAATGAAAAATCAAGCCTGACTGTTTTGAGTGGGTTGTGGAAGCATACCAGTTTAGTTTTTTTTTTTTACATTAAACGAGATAAGATTCCTCTCAAACCAGATAGAGTCTAAGCAATTAATGTGTTGCGACATGATTAGAGTGTCGTCTGCGTACTGGTATATTTTACATCCTGGTACAGACTCGCTGATGTCGTTGACAAAAATATTGAATAAAAGGGGTGATAGAATTGAGCCCTGCGGCACACCTGCTTTTAGAGTAGTTTGAGAGCTTTGGATAGCACCGACAGACACCAACTGAGAGCGATTACCAAGATAATTTTCAAAAAAGGAAAAACAAAAGAGCCCCGGAAGCCTATACTGTACAGTTTTCTCAAAAGTAACGTGTGACTGACAGTGTCAAATGCTTTAGACAGGTCTAAGAACAGATTTGAGGTGACAAGGTTATTATCGAAAAGTAAAGTTTGTCAGCGAAATCTTCAAGCAGTAGTTGTGTGCTCTTCCCCAGCACAAATCCAAATTGTGTAGGTGACAGTACGTTAAATTTCTATACAAAAGATGTCACTATACGATATATATGCTTTTCAAGTATCTGCGCGATGATCGGCAGTATCGAAATAGGTAGATAATTGTCGATATTATCTTTGGCACCACCTTTGTATAAAAGACACACTATTGACGTTTTGAGGTCGTCAGGGATGAATTTAGCTTCAATAAAGCTGTTCAACATAAAAAAGGACTGTTTTCAGACTGCCATAGTTTCTTCGCAAATCAGAGAAACAAATCCCATCTATCCCGGGTGGCTTGCTTGGCTTAAATCTGAATATTACCGAGAGCAGATCGCTTTCTTGGAGTGGCGAAAGGAAGGCGAAAGAGGTGACGACATTATCAATATAAGTTGACGAATCTCTCGCCTGACCTGAAAAAGTTGCAAAGAAGGCATTGAAATTCTCCACAACAGGGCGGAAGATTCTGATAAAAATTTTGCTTTAGTGTATCGTCAATAGAATGACGAACGTTGTGACCACGAAACTCATTAACTAGGAACCAAGTTTTTCGTGCGTCCGAACGATATTCTGTGATTTTTTTTTTTAAATAATATTTGCGCTTTGTCGATCGAGTCATTGCGTTTAGTTGATTTCGGCAGGATTTGAAATCTGACTTCAATTGCACATTGCTAGGCGAGCGACGGCACCGTGACCATAACAGATTCTCATCTTTTATAGCTGCCAGAATATTAGCGTTTAACCATAAAAAATCCGGGTCACGCTTCTTTATGTAGATTACTTTTTGAGGTGCTTTATAGAACTGACTAAACATAAGAAGGAACTTTTGGTATATGTCACTGTAGCTGACGGACTCCGAAAATTTGTTCCAGTCAAAGGTTGAAACTATTTGGTCAAATAAACTGTTGTCTATACGTGTTACTTGAATATGATTCGAAGATATTTGCGATGATAACGGACCATTGGAGCAATGGCATGCCACAAAGTAGTGGTGAGCAAGCTTTTCCGTGACAATTGCTGATTTAATGATGAACGCAGATGTTCTAACGTTAATGTGGTCGATGCAGGAGGAAACTAGCTTGTCTAAAGGAAATTCTTCTCTCGTTAGATCATTAATGATGCATTCAATCCCATGTGCTGCCAGGATGTTTAAATAATTGCACACAGTAGATTTCGCACGTCTTAAGATGTCAATATTAAAATCTCCAACAATACACAACTGGTCATGCAAACTGAGATCGCTTACATGCGTTTCGAAATCTTCCAAAAAGTACCCTACGTTCGTAGGAGGCGGTCTATAAATAGCCAATAAAAAAATCGAAGTTGTCGCACTTCCGAGGGAAAAGGCGACACACTCAGCGTGACTAAACGCCAAAGAAATCTGTGAAATGGACCATTTTGTGTTCACGAACACTGCGATGCCATATCCGTGACCGGAAAAACGCGTGTAGAATGTTACTGAGTATCCCGGCAAGGAAAACTGATCTGTAACTACAAAGGAAATGCTTATTTCTGTTAAGACAGAAGCGTCTATTATTGAACTAATATCCCTTGAAATAATCTGAAATTCGTTCCAATGCCTGCGTATATTCCTAATATTTACATGCAGCACGGAAAAAGAGTGATCATGACTTGCTCCAAAGACCTTGCAGAGAGATGGAAAATCTGAATGCCGAACGAAGTTGGTCATGGAATTAAATAACTCGAATGGGCACACAGCCTCCCACTTTCTTTGCGTAGATCTTGGCTCGTGAAACCCACACGAATTTATAGCCACGCTCCTTGCCCCTCTGGCTTGCCAGCCAAAATAGCTCTTTGTTAGCTCGCGTCAGGTTGTCATTCAAGTACAATCTGCAAAATGAACTATCCTGAGTCAGCGAGCGGAGAGCTCCACGTGCTCCCATCCACGACTCCTTCATGCTGACCGTGTGTTGTTGTTGTTGAAAACTTTATTCGTACATTCAGAAGGGAAAAATGATGGGATCAGGCGACCGGGAGCCCTTGTGCCCCGGCGGCCTCCGCAGCCCATTCACAGGCCGCCGCTTGAACGACCGGATCTGAGCTACACATCATTGCGTCCCACTGCTCCATAGTTTCGACGTTTCCATATCTCTTCGGGAGGTTGGGGCACCCCCACATCATGTGGGTGAGGTTGGCTGGCTGAGGACAGAATTTGCATATGCCCGTGTACCTATCGGGATAAATGTGCGAATATATTGTGGGATGAGGATATGTGTTTGTCTGCAATCGGCGCCAGGTATGTTCCTGGGCCTTGCTTAAGGATTTGTGGCCGGCGGGGTATCGTTTGCGAGCGAGACGGTATGCCTGCGTAATTTCCTGATACGTGGTCAGTACATCCTTGTGGAGGGTCAAACCACTTTCCCTATCTCCCGGTGCCCGGTAGGCAAGTTCTCGGGCGGTGTTGTGGGCAAAGTCGTTGCCTCGGAGAGAGGAGTGGGCGGGTGCCCAGACAATGCTGACCGTGTCAGTAGGGACGATGTCTCGGAGGATCCTGGCCGCGAACCTCGATATGCGGCCCCGGGCGTAATTTTGAACTGCGCGCTTGGAGTCCGAAATGATGGTGGTAGCGTTAGGTAGCGTGAGGGCTAGAGCTATGGCTGTCTCTTCCGCATCTTCAGTACTGGTGGTGGCGATGGATCCACCGCTGAGAAGTACCCCCTGGGAGTTCGTGACGACCATCGTCATTGCCGGATTCGTGGCATGGTCGGCCGCGTCCGTATAAACTGCACCGAGATCCTGATGGTATCGTTCGTGAAGATGCTTGCAGCGGTCTCGGCGACGTGCATCGTGGTATTCCGGGTGCATGTTTTTCGGCATGCTGAGAGATGAAGAGCGGACCAGAATCGGTGGTGTCTTTTCACGTTTGACAGACAAGCAGTGGATAGCAAGGATGCGGGCTTTGTCGAAATAGGAAATTTGAAGGCGCTTTGCTAGATTTGTCGCAAAGGACATGAGGTCTTCTCCAGGTGAAACCGCCAGACCATGCACTTCCAAGTTCGCGAGACGACTGTGTTGCTCGTTGTCATTTAGCGCTCCACGGATCTTCTGGAGTTCGCTCGCTTGTTGCACGGTTGACTTCAGCTGTAACACTTCCTCTTGGAGAGCCTTGCCTTTATGTTTGTTGCTTGTTGCCAGCTTTAGAATGCGGTCGTAATCAGCTAAGAAGAAGTCCATCGACGGTTGAATGCCGTTTTCTGTCTCTTTCAGGCTTTCGACTAGTGGCTTCAAAGATAGAAGCTCGTAGAGTTGCAGCGAGAGGGACTGGAGGGAGTCTACGCTTTATTTCAGGGTGAGCAGTTCTTCTAGCTTACCGTTCATTTCAGCCAGCTGAGAAGACAGGAGCTCTGCGTTTTGCGACATTTCTATCGCCCCGTCGGATGACCCAGTTTGGCTATCTTTCATACGACATGCCCGGCATCTCCACTTGACACGCTTAGCTTGGCCCATGGTGGCGAAAGCTTCCACGGCAATCCCGGAACAGCTCTGGCCCAGATGGTAGTCGCTATTGCAGTCTGAGCACGACATGTGCCGGCCATCGGTTTCTATTGCCTTGCTACAAGCAACGCATTCGAAGGTTGTGTTATGTATGGAGGCCAACGCTACATCACAGCAAACTCGTCATTTAATAAGGCAGAAAAGATAGAATATGCTCGAAGCGCAGCATGCTCCAGAGTCCCCGCTCGTGCTGCTCTCTGGTCCGCGTGGCAGGCTCGCGTATCGTCGTCCTGGCTGCTCACGCGGTAATACCCGCGATACTACAGGTTGGGGTCATTGCTGAACCAGCAGGAAGATGGAAAGTTGGCAAAGGTCGTGTATGTCGCCAAGCGGTCGACCTGTGAAATACACCTTTGACGAAAATGTTAGATGGCTACGTGTAGGCGTCGATTTTTACGGCCCATTTTAGATCGAGTCTGGTGACTTGGACCACCATATACAGGGTGTCACAAAAGAAAATTTACACGGTCTTTTTTACCGCAAAAATAAACTAGGCATCGCCGAACGCTCATTCTCCGCCCAAAGGACGGAGAATGAGCGAAAACGGGCAAAAATGGAGCCCATTTTTGCCCGTTTTCGGTTTCTGGTGCCATAGAGCCCCATGTGTTCAAAAACTCCGTCGGTCGCCATTTTCCCATTGAAATTTTCAGAAAAACAGTTATAACTTTTGATTAAGTTATCGGATCGGGCTGAAATTTTGTCATCTGGTTGTGACCTCTAGCGCTACCTTTGGGCGAAGAATGAGCGTTCGGCGATGCCTAGTTTATTTTTGCGGTAAAAAAGACCGTGTAAATTTTCTTTTGTGACACCCCGTATGTGGCCAGGCCTAGCGGTGATGAACGTCCGCGGCCAGCTTCTTTGTGTGAAGAATTCCAGTTTAAGTCGTCATGAGGAGGTCCGCTCGAGTCCTGGCATTAAGACTTCGGAGCCAGAGCAACGTCAGATCGAAGCAATATTCCTTTTTGACGAAATTCTGGGAGGGTATAAGGGAGGGTATAAAAGTGACCGTCCAGCAACAGGAACTTCGTCATCGTTAAACGTTAATGAGCCATATAAGTTTTGTTTCTACAATTATAGCTGTACATTTTCAGCAAGCAATTGTTATTTCTGCTACGATTGAAGCTGAAAATGATCTGGAATCTAGAAGGCTCCCAAAGTAGTTTCCTCATAACTTATATGTCAAGTTTTTGTTTTCTAATCTTGTGTTCGGAGCGCTGGATTCTCCGATTAGAGGTGGGTCATTACTCCAATTGATGCGCGCCTCTGGATAGCAGTATCCGAGAGCGCTCTTTTTTGTTAAATAAAATATTTCTGATAAAAAAATTAAAAAAAAAAGTTGGAGATATATTACACGTAGCGAATCTAGTTGTGTACTAAATTTCAGGCAACGAGTATTATGACTAATTGCAAAGGAATAAATAATTAGACGGAAAGAAAATGGAGACGACTGCTTTGCACATCGGCCTTACGAAACTCTCAAATGTGCAACCTTTGTCAATCATCCCAATCCAAAAATTGTGTTTTATTTTTTTTTAATTTTTGGGTAAAAACTTAAGAACTATAAGCTTTCCGCAAAAACAGTTTCTATTTTCTTTCAAGTCAGAAGTTGCCGCAGCATATATATATATATATATATATATATATATATATATATATATATTGTAGCGGCGCGCTAGAGTGAAGAAGAAGAGGACTACTCAGGCACGCAATCCGGTGCGCGTGTTGTGCTCCCGGGACTCGAGCCCTTCTAATCCTACGGATGTTATAAAGCGGCTGTTTCAAACATGTCGTCTCACGACTCCTGAATATATAAAATGAGTCATAGATCCCTACTTGCGGAGTTGCTATGCAAGGAGTTTATTGTATGTATTACGACAGTTTCGACGGGAAGCTCGGCTTCGTCAGGAGATGGCCTACATGACGAAGCCGAGCCTCTCGGCGACACTGTCGTAATACATACAATAAACTTCTAGCATAGCAGCTCCGCAAGTACGGATCTCTGACTTATTACATTTTCCCGGTCTATTGTTCTCAAACAACTCTGCCTCACCTGCATATATATATATATATATATATATATATATATATATATATATATATATATATATATATGGTCTAAAAACGTTTCCTTTTTCAACCTTTTTTCGTTAACAATTTAAAAATAAAATCGCCCGCATATATTTGTTCTGTTGCACCCGTTTGCGCAGTAATGTGCAGTGTCTCCGTGGTTCTCCGCTGCAAACTACGTCAAAATGCGAGCGTATTTTCATGTTTCATCTGTGAAGGCCAAGCTCCACTGGTTAAGTTTGAGACACACCTCGTTTCCTCACTCAGCCCTTGGTGGCAGCAGAACGAGCCCGCTTTGCTTCCCTATTCCTAGCCAAACGCTGTTATTTTGTTTCCAGCGTGTCATTGGCTTCTTACGCTTCTTTTTCTCGAGTGGCATTTCGAAGACGATCAGAACACATATACGCAATCGTATGTCTTTCATCATAGAATGGATGAGTGGATGAATGGTATTTGCTACAATGTTTATAGAGTTCTAGGTTGCGTCATCTAGTTTAGAAAGATTTACATCCATTCGTTTTCAATGTTGCTCTAAATTTTGTCTCACGTTTAATCATCTTCCCCACCAATTTTGTGTATTATCAAGATTTTCTAGACCTTCTTCATGAATCTTCAAACCTCCTTCTTGTGACAGTATTCCTTTGTTCCTCCGTTCTTCCATCCTCGCATGCAAAACCCAGTCCTCCGCCTAATCCGTTCCCCCCTCAAGGATGGCAAGACAAAGACCCGTGCACATATGTCTATTTCTTAAAACTTACCCCTAGATGTCTTTGTCCTATTAGGTTCAAGTGAAGTCTATCCTTTTATTCTTACACTTCTTTTTTCCCTTTTTTCGTGCCAAACTCCCGACCGGAAGACATGACGTCGTGGCGTCACAAGCACTTGCTGCCTCGCTCCTTACAGCTTTCCTCCCTCCGAGAAGGTGAAGATATGGGGGAAGACGGTGACCACAAAGGGTGGTAGAGTTAATGCTGGTCGAAGTGGGCCATTCCACACCGTATGCCGAAGTCGAGATCACCCCAAAAAAAATCGTTGGTGCCGAGTTGTCCGATTATTCGAAAAGGGCTGACCGACGAGGTGCCTGCTTTGCTAAAATTCCTTGGATAGCGTCACTCAGAGTGTCCAGGTTCCTCAAAACCAGGTCGCCGACCTTCATGGCAACTGGCTGCCGATGCTCATTGAAATGGCGTCCCTGCGCTGTTTTGGCCTTCCTTGATGAAAGACGGTAAACTGGTGTGCGTCTTGAATAGTTCTGGAAAGTTCAGCTGCGAATGCATGGGCATTGGCACCTCGGGCTCCAAGTCACTCAGCGTATGTGGTGTTTCCTACTGTGTGCAAAGTTCTCTTTCATGGCAAAGGAACCACGGCCCTTTCCGACGTCCTCATGGCAAAAGCTATTTCGGGGATGTGTCGATTCCATTCACGGTGGCTGCCGCAGTACGCCCGAAGGCATTCTTTGACAGTGGCGTTGTGGTGCTCGACAACTTGGCCCACTGGCTATACATCACAGTGTGGCGGTCCGGGATGCCCCAACGCTTCGAGATACACTTCCAAAGTGTGCTCACAAATGGCCTGCCGTTGTCGCTTGAGACAAAAGACGAAATGCCTTAGCGACAGAAGACATCAATCGTGCGATGATAACGTTCCGGCTTGTAGCCTCCCGCAGTTGATAAAGTGCAATATACTTCGTAAATTTGTCAAATGCCACCAGCAAGGACTTGTGTCGGCGAGGCGTAAAGGGTAGAAGACCAATAATGACGACTCTCAGCTCCTCCGTCGGGCCTGTGCTCATTGGAAGCCCATAAATCTTTGTGGTTTCTGGCGATGTGGCTTCGTCCGCTGACATACCTGGCAGCCCCGCACATACCGGCAGATGTCAGCACGCATTCCAATCCAGACGAAGCGACTGGGAATACGTTTGAGTGTTTTGAAGAACCCTGCATAAGCGCTTGGGAGATGGTCGTGCCCCATTTCAAGGACGAGTGGTCTCAGATGTCTTGGAAGCCATGGTACTCCCTTTCCCCCTATGACTTGTACCAACAGCCCAGTCGGCTCCATCTCTGTTGTGTCTGCAAGGTCTTGCAGAAGTCGTGCTTCCCTGCCCTCTATAAATGAGGCAAATCCAAGGATCTGAGCTTTCAATAGACTAAGCTGTTGATCGCGGGCCTGTTCTGCGACCAGACTGCGGACATCGCATTGTGGTGTCATGTCCTTTCCAACCACTGCAGCTGCTGTGTCAAAGCTAATTCGAGACCCTCAGTAAGAAGTTGTCAAGGGAAAGAGCGATTAATCGAGGCGGTAGTCTGGAGCATCCACTTGCTGCAGGGAAGCACGGCTGAGAGCGTGAGCATGAATGTTTGCACGTCCTCGTCGATGCATGATCTTACAATCAATACCCTGCAGTCTCAGGACCCATCGTTTGACCCTGGGGCGATGTTTGATAGGTGGCAAAAATCCACGAGAGAGAAGAATTGAAGCAAAATATTTCGAACCTGATGAACTCAAGATATGGTCGAAATTAGTCCACTGCCCACACCACGGCTAGACACTCCCAATTTTGAACGTTGTAGTTTCTCTCTGGGCCGGTGAGGACTCGGCTAACAAAAGATACTGGCTGCAACTTTCTACTGTGCTCCTGCAGAAGAACAGCTCCGACCCCGTGCTGCAAGCATCAGTTTACACAACGACCGGGCGATTCAAGTGTGGAATTATCACCGCTGCTTCGCAGGCCAGCATCCTCTTGAGTGGGTCGAATGAAGTTTGTTGTTGATCATTCCAGAGCCAGGGTTGGCCTTCCTCAGAAGATCAGTCAAGGACTCAGTGATGACCGAAACTCGAGATATGAAGTTCCTGTAGTATCCGGCAAGGCCTAGGAACGCCTGCAACTGCTTGATGTTCAGCGGCTGGGAATACTGTAGAATAGCAGACATTTTATCGTGGTCCGGTTTGCGTTTTCCTGGAGAAATAACATGACCGAGGAACTTGAGTGTTTGACGCCCAATCTGCTGTTGTCAGAGTTGATGGTAAGTCTAGCAGCGGCAACTCGACGCAGTACTTACCGCACATGCCGTACGTAGTCCTTAAAGGTGTTGAATAAACTAGAACATCGTCGAGGAATGCCATGCAGAACTTGTGTTTGCCTTAAGCATAAACTTTGTTCATGAGCTTTTGAAGTTCTTCATCAACTGTCTTGTTTGCGCAGGTCTTCTATTCCTTTATAAATAAAACGACTCGCTGCGGCTCAACGTCTACCGTCCATCCACCGAAGGCAATATGCAGGGAGATACCACTCAGTGTGAGGAAGTCTCTCCCAAGGACGGATGTCCTTGCACAAATCGGGGATAAACAAGAACCGGTGACGACGAATTTCACCCGCCCAATGACTTGTGCATTGTGTCGTAACGAGACACTGAGCCCACCCTGCAGCTAGACGAAGTGCTCGTATTTTTTGTTTCTTCTTCACTCTACAGGCTTCTGCAGCTTTTATCGCTTGGGCTCCAAGAAGGCTCCTGCTTGAACGGTATCCAGGAGAGCTGTAAACATTAGGTTACTGACCTAGATATCCAAAAGAGGCTTTCTTCTCCCGGCAGTTGCTGTAGCTTGCAGCGAGCTGTCGTAGATGCCAGCCGGTGCGGCATCTACCGGCGCTTGTTTCCCGGTCACTGGGACAGGATGTGACCGGATCGGTGCCGCCTGTAGCATACAACTGGTGCCCGCTGTCGTCCCGTTGGACATCTACTTTCGGCGTGTCTCACGCCCACGCAACACAGACAGTGAGTCCCTTAAGTCTGCCATGGGGTGACAGGCACCTGGAGCCATGGAGGTGACCGTTGGACTGGCAGCTGGTCCCGGAAGAATGAGGGTGGAATGGCAACCGGATGAAGGGGCCAATACGTAGCTAAGGACATTGTAGGCAGAATGAGCGAAATGAAAGCAGAAGTACATGGTTGTGTGAAACTCATAGTACTTTCTCCAAGGATTGGTCCCTCTGTGACGACGTTTGTCTCAGGTAGAGGTAAGCCAGGTTGCAACTCCGGAAGACGAGTTTCGAGTATAGTTGCTCTATGGGCCTCAAAGGCGATGTCACAGGCAAACTGATTAGTTTTAGGTGGCGGTGGTTTGTATTGGAGTCGTCTCCGTGCTTTTTCTATCAGCACGTCAGCGGCCTAGTAGCTGTGGATGCATTTGTCAAAACGGGCATTCAACCTTCTCTGTATCAGGGACGTCTTTTCCAATGCTGTCGAAGTATTCTTATATGACGTAAATAAATTCATTTATATTCTGTGGATGTTGCATCCGAAGCTTCAATTCTTCCTTGAGCCTGCCTTTCCAGTCGATGGGTGAAAACTGCGAGAAATACAACTTTAAAATCATCCCAACTGTCGAAACCACCAGCGAACCACCACCAAAGCTTCGCGCTTTTCTAGAGTATTGCCGGAACCACTTGACGAAGGTGATCTTCGGTGGTGACGCCAGTGATGAGGCAAAAGCTTTCAAGGTGCTCCAGAGAAGGTGCTGGTGTTTGCCTGTCTTCAAATCTAAAGAACCTGGACAGCTCTAAAGATATTTAAGAAGTAGCAAGTTCCGTCAAGTTAGTGGCCCTGGCTGCCACCACACCGGCAGGAGCAGGCAGCAAGGGATCTGTGGTTAGTCTCTCACGAACCTGTGCCGCCAGCCACCCACGATGCAATACGGAGCCATCCGTTCCTTGTAGAAGGCACTGAATATGCTCATCTGCTTGATTATCCATCCCGGACGAGCCCCCACTTTATAGCTTCAAGTGAATCCTATCATTTTATTTTTTACACTTCTTTTTATTTTCATTTTCTGTGCCAAACCTGCGAGCGGACAACTTCGCGTCGTGGCGTCACGAGCGCTCCGCTGCCTCGTTCCTTACAGTCCTGAACACTCCCGTTCTTGCCTCAAACAGTTAAAGAGGTACTCCGTGAATTACCAAACACATGCTCTTTTTTATGTTCCGATTTTGTTATCTGTACATTGCTAAAAATGATTTCTCTTGCATTCTTCCATCCCACGTTTTATTATTGCTTTTTACTCTCTTTTCCTTACAACTATACTCCGTTTCACCTAATGATGTACCGCGGTAAACGCTACAAGCTCGAGCTCCTTGCTCTAGTGCACATCTCGGCGGCACAAGCTCTCGTGCATTAAAGGCAACTGCTAACGATATGAGCTCGCGCTTTTAGCCTTCGCTGCGCTGCAACATAAGCTGAAACAGGGTATAGTATACTCGGTCACATCACTAGTGTGTAGGTATTGAAATGTCAGCTCTTGGGTTGGGTTTGTTCATTTTGTGTTTAAACTGTTTTATGCAAATTTTCTTCTGTACTTGTGAGTATTGCGTATCCTTCATTTCAGTTTGCCTTTCTATACATTTTACTTTACTAGTTGCCTTTTTTTGTTTTCAAGGGAGGACCCCCCCAGACCATGCCCCCTGTAACCCCATACGGTGTTTCCATTGGCTCCCACTGCCAACCTGCCCACGCTTCTTTGTCGAATTCCTAATCTTGATTGAAGCTTTGACCTCATGCACGGACCCCATCGCCAAAATATAAAACAAGCACCATCACTCCTTTTCATATATTCCTGAATGCTTTTTATCTAACATATAATTCCAGAGTGCGTTGAGTTACATAAAAGCTTAATTTATTTTCACTTTCCTAATCATATTTCCTTCACTTTCCTCGAGATATTTCTTTCAGTCATTTGAGTCATGCCTAAACATATATGTATACACTCTACAAAAAAAGTCTGTGAGTCTACTTTCCCTCCCATGACTCGGAGAGTCGATCACTGCAACATACGGAGGCAGCTGAGCGAATGACGATGCCGAAACATATGTTGAGAACCAAGAAACCCACTCTGAATTGTGACATTAAGCAATGCAAAACGTCACGCTTGCATTGCTTAATGTCACAACTCAGACTGTGTCAAACATATAAAATAGCGCAAAAAAAAGAGAAGGACAAGACGTATACAGGACAAGCACTGTATACTTCTTGTACTTTTCGCAATTTTATATGTTTCACTATACTTTGTCTCACCCTACGATGGACTAAAGGTACAAGCTACGAACCGCCAGATCCAATCACGAGCCACTTAGACATTGCGTGCGTGGTATTTCGCTTCGATCAACGTATCGGTGCCCGCGTCTCGGATCACTGATGGGAATGGGCGTACAGTGGTTCGGATCGAGCCATGAGTGACTCAACATTTTTACATTGCAAAGAAAGCTACGACGTACTGGCTCCTTGCAGTGTCGAAGCTACAAAAATGACGCAGCGCTTTTGGATTCGGAGCATTATTCGTCCAAACCTAATCAATGCTAAGCGTGTCATAGTTTAGCGTGGAACGTGATTGGACCTGGCGGCCCGTGGCTTTGGCCTTTAGTCCATCGTAGGATGAGACGAAGTATAAGATGAACCAACTAGCCCAACAAAGTACCCTATCAGGCTGCGTTTTTGGTCTAAATATAAGTTTCGGCATCGTCGTTCGTTGAGTGGCCTCCCTGATAGCTTTCAGCGCACTAAGAGACGCAATGCCAGAGCTTGGGAAGCGCTGAGCGAAGGGCGTAGACACATCGGAGTAGGCCACGCACCCTCGCCCCTAGGCTCACTTCCAGGCGGTGCAGCCTGTAGCGCGAGCCACGCGCTCCTCTGTTCGTATTTCATTTTTCCCCGGTAGTACATATGCAGTTAATTTGGGCAGCATGATTTCCATTCTATTCATTGGCTGCAATAGCTGTGTTTGTGTTAGCAGTGTTTGGAGGCCAGGGTGAAACAAATCAAGATTTTTTTTTTATTTAAAAAATCACAATTATTTGTTTTATGGTTGATTATTTTGATTTAAATAAAGGTAGCTCGAAAAATGTGATGCATTAACACTATATGTACTTTTAAACATGACGTATTGATAAATCACTCGTTTCGTTTTCTCAAAACAGTATCGAAAAAATTATTTCTGTACATTTAAACTTTTTAAGTACAGTTTAATAAATAAATTTGTATTGCTCCTAATCCTACTAGATCAAAAGCAGCTTATTTTGTTAGCTACTAAAAAAGCTTCATTTGTTGTCTCTTTCGCTGTCTGATTTGCTTGCTGTACAACATTAATTATCTTTTTTTTGTGTGTTTATTTCGCATTTTGATTTACATCCAGTAGAGATTATGTAACTAAAAACAAAATGGAACGTAAAAAATAAACAACAAAAAACGAAACGCTCTAGTTTGTTTAGAAGAGTTTTATGTGTATTCAACTTTTTAGTAGTATGTTTTTTGATGATTCTTTGGTTTAAATGCAAAACAAGTGCACATAAAAAGCTTCCAATCATAGACAAACAATAAATAAAAAGTATTTGAAGGATTATTTCTGCGGCAAAAGTTAAATTTAAGTCATCATTGCAAAACCGGTGTGATTGAAATCATAAGTTAAATCAACTTGATTTTTATTCTTCATTTTTTTGAAGGCTGACCGCGTGTCTAAGGCCGCAGTCACATTGCTTATACATCCTTCAAAAGACACAGGCTACGTTTACATGAATGCGATCGTAGCGCATCGAATCGAGCAGGGACCAATGACACGCAGCCTGTCTTCTTACTTCTTCCTCTTCTATCCAACTGCTACCAATCAAAATCGTGAACTCTCGACTCGATGCGCTACGGTCGCGTCCATGTAAATGCAGCCCATGTGTTCACTGCGAACATGTACCCCAAAAGTGTCTGCAGACTCCCCTTCTACATGTGCAAGGCAACCGACTCTGTCACGGAGGTTAGAAGTTGCTTTTATTATAAACCGCACTTTATATGCCCCGCGTAAAAAAAAAAAAAAAGAAAAAAAAAAGAGAAAAAATAACTACAAAGTATTCGCTTTGTCTATGTCCAATTAAATGTTCTTTGTTATTGCTGGAACAGATGACTCCGTGTTGTTCCTCTGGGTCGGGTATGCAGCAAGGCAATCCGATCACCAGGTTTACCACACAAACCAACAGGAATCCCAAACGCACCTCTGTGCTTACCCCGCTATGTTTGATACTGTTCAGAGTTGAGAGGGTTGATGCAATGTGACAGGCATAGCGTGACACACGGCTAGAACAGATAAAGCTGCAGCGGCATCTGTAAATCCAGTCATCAAACATGGATGTCGGTTTGGTTGGTAAGGCGCCAACCAAACTCCCAGTATTTCAGCTCTGGTAGCTGTTTAACAAAAACGAAGTTATGTTTTCTAATCCCAAAACTTTATAACGGCTACATAAATACGCTTGTGAAAAATATTTTATTCTGCTAGGTGTAGGCATCCTTTTTATCCATAAACAAGATTGCTAGACAACCGACTCTGTAACTGGGAAATAAAACTATTTTAAGCAAACTATCAAATTGTAATTGATATACTTGATGTGAGTTCAACGTCGTTACAATCCTCGGTAATATTACGGTTCTGCATTATCGAAGTCGGAAATTAAAGTCATGGCGAAGGTTACTCTATGTTAAACCCAGTATACAAGACATCGGGCCAGGAATACAAAAAATAAGTTCCTAAGGTTCTAATTGGTGCACCATAATACTGTATTAGTGGTTTACAATTCTTCCGCGAATTAAAACAGATTCTGCAGTTCTGCTAAAATAAATTTTTATGACGTTTTGCGGCGGGTCAAATGTCCCCAAAATCTTGGGGGTGGTTTTATGGCAAGAGGCAATCACTGTAAGTACTAATTATTAAAGCTGTAAAGACTTACGAGGCATTGGTTTCCATTCACATCAGTTTCCTGTATCCCCTCCGGGCAAGATTTTGTACAGTTAACGGTCAAGAAACCACCACCCTAGAAATGTAATACTTTGTATTAGTTTTAAAAAGGTCACTCTCAAACAACTCTCCAGGGAAGTTCCATACTTCTAACTCAACGTTAAAATATAAAAAAGAAACTCTTGCACCAGACAACGACATTTAGGGTTTATTATATTTAAAGTTGATTATCAATATCTGAGCAATGTACTTGTAGTTTTCTTCGTTTTTTTTTTTTTTTTTTGTAATGTCGCTTGACTGCGGTTGTTGTGGTCTGTACAGGGATACTCAGCAGGGGTTAATGAAGGTTCGCCGTGGTCCACTTGTTTATGTTTGTTCATCATTTTGATTATTTTGTTATACAACCTTTACAGAACATTTACCCCCACCCGAAAACCGTTCTATAATGATGCGTTCCTAGAAGAAGCAAATGCAGTCTAAATATACTTCGTCTCAAATTAGGAAGGACCTACTGCGAAAGCTGTGCAACCGTGACCGGGTAGCCTCGGCTGCCTTGACTGGAGGCATATCCTCTTCTATACTAACAAAGCCTGACAGTTCGACGACGGATCCATGGAGTGCCCGGTCGCAGATTTGGAGCGCGAGGATCTGGTAGCACAGATCATTTCCCGAGGAACCTGGTCGTCAGCGCACAGGTTTTGCAGCGGCGAGGACCCAAAACATGGCTTTAAACCCGACGAGAAAAGAAGCTGTAGCGCCGAAAACGCAAGGAGCACGAGCGTACAT